>NW_027526214.1:38478500-38673500 GCF_048455015.1 Haemaphysalis longicornis | reverse complement strand
CTGAAGTGGTGAAGAAGACGGGAGGAAAGCGTGGCTCGTGTAGAATAAAGCGTACCGTTCGGCTAGCCGGTCAGCAGTTCCTTGCAATAGCGCAGCCGCCAAACTTCCAACGCCGAGGTGACCCTGCCTTAAGATCAAAACTTCCTCATGGCGTTCCAGCCTCGGGGACGGCATTCTGAAGCGTCCAAATCCTTTTTGATATTTAAGCGTCTCCGTCTGAGAGCAGTGATCATAGGCGCGAAACAAGCATCACCGCGCCGCCGAACCCAAGTAGCTCGGCTGATATTCTGCAAGCCATCGTCGAGTTCACCCTACGGCTGGGCGACTTCATCGGTTCCGTCTCCGCTTCGCTTCTGGGGGGGTCGGCTCCTACTTTGGTGGATGCCGCTGTCGTAGAGTTTCATGCCTTCCGCGACGATCCGGTGAGCTGGCTGCAGAAAATAAACGAATTTGCCGCTCTCCATGCGTGACCTGAAGACGTCAAGCGATCATTCCACGAATCTCGACTGCGCGATGCTGCCCGACAGTGGCACCTTTATGACGGCCATTCGCACTCGGCCTCGGCAAGCTGGAGTGGCGCACTTACAACCGCATTTGGTAACCTGCCGGCCGCTCATGATGACCGCCTAAAGCAAATGCGTGCGCGTCACCAAGAACCTGGCCAGGACGTCTCAACTTCTGTCTATGACAAACTGCGCCTCCTTGCTGCGTCCAACCTGGTTTGGGATACTCCTGCTACTAGGCAGTATGTCTTAGATGGCCTGGCGGACTCTGTTCATGCTGAATTTTGACCGTGCCGCAACCGTATTTGCGCCCACCGGCATTCATCTGTCTGGCAGCAGAATTGCAGGACGGTACCTCTCGCCGGCTTCCTGCTGCTACCACAGCCACCATGGCACCAACCCGTCCATCAATGTCAAGGAGCGGTGGCCTGGGGGGATGCTTTTCGTGCGGGCGCCCCGGCCACTCGTACAGGGCTTGTTCAGCGCCACGTCCGCATATGCGCTACCAACAGCATCCCCTGATAATTCTCCAGGTGCATGTCGACGGGATCGGCGACGTTATGGCCCTGGTTGACATACAGGCTGAATGAGCTGCCATCCACCGACGTCATGCTTCAGAAGCCTTCATGAAGCCGTGGACACAGCCAAGGCTACGCGGCCTTGGCGGCTCTGTCTTGCAGGTCGGAGCACTTGACCTGACCATATGAACGGGAGCTGGCCGCAGGTCGTCCATGGCTGTTCCGGTATATGCCGACCTGCCTAAAGATGCCATTCTAGGGGCTGACCACCTTCTTTCAAGTGATGTAGAAGTACGCATTGAGCGCGGAGATGCCCATCTGCCTCCTTCTACCGTGGGACAGCCATCACCCACCATCGACGAAGGTCAGTCCACTTTTCCCGATGATCTGACTTTGCTTCTCGAGCACCAAAAAGCTTTGTTCGCCGACAACACGGCGCAACTTCCAGGTACAAACCTTCTTGCCCACTCAATAACCATGGGCGATCATCCGCCAGTCTGTGTATCGTTACGCCGGTATGCCGAAAAAGAGCGTCAGTGATTAGCAAGCAGACCCTGGAGATGCCCAATGCAGGCATAATCAGGCACTTATACAGTCTTTGGGCTGCCCCTGTTTTGCTTGTTCACAAAAAGGACGGGAGGCTCCGATTTTTCGTCGATTACCAGGAGCTGAACAAGCACACCATACCGTATTGATATCCGTTGCCTCGCATGGACGACGCAATCGACATGGTCTGAACATCGAATTTATTTCATGCCTGGACTTACGGGCTGGGTACTGGCAGATTCCCGTTTCAGAAGAGGATAAAAAAAAGAAGCTTTCCGAACTCCATCGGGGCTTTTTGAATTCAACCGCATGCCATTCGGATTGCGAACAGCACCCAATACCTTTCAGAGGGCCATAGAATCAGTCCTGGGGACACTAAAAGAACAACCCTCTGTCGTCTACTTGGACGATATCTTAGTTATTGGCTCAACCACCGAAGAGCATCTGCAAAACCTAGACGGGGTTTTCACCCGGCTCTACGAAGCTGGCTACCGCCTGAACCGAAAAAAATGCCACTTCAGGGCTACCTTTATACCATACTTGCGGTACAGAATTTCCACAAAAGGGATGGAGCCGCTTCCAGAACGAATGGCCGCTGTGGTAAATTACCCAACGCCAAACATACTGAAATAGGTTTGGTCATTTCTTGGCTTCGACTCCTATTTACGTAAATTCACCCCCCACTTTGCTTCCACGACCGCTTCTTTTACACAACTGACGAAAAAACTCAAGATTTGTGTGGGGAGCTTCTCAACAAGACGCTTTCGTAGCTCTCAAACAGCAGCTCACCCGTTGCCTAGTGCTAAGCCGTATCAACGAAGACTGGGTCACAGAAGTCTATACCGATGCTAGCCAGGTAGGACTTGGGGCTCTGCTTATACAGCGCGATCCAGCCGGCAAAGAGCACGTCGTCGCCTATGCTAGCCGTAAACTATCGGATACCGAGTGGCATTACCATTCCAATGAGCTCGAGTGCCTAGCCGTCGTCTGGAGCGTCGATTACAAATTTCGACATAACTTTTTTGGCCGGGAGTTCACAGTGCTCACAGACAGCGCTGCCATGACATGGATGTTCGCCAAACACCATCTGACGCACAAGTACGCCCGCTGGGTCATTATGCTGCAGGAGTGCACGTACAACCTAGGCCATTGCCCGGGCTCATCGAACCAGGTGGCCGATGCACTCTCTCGACACCCCACTGGTGACTGCTCGCCATCTCGTCGTGGTGACAGTTGGATTTTATTTGGACAAGAAGACGGGACTAGAGCACAGCCAGATGACCCCATCTCGCGCGGTAACGGACTCTATCACCAACGCCTCAACAAATCCAAACTGTGTCCTTAGCAACGGAATGCTGTACCGCCGTTTGTGGCTCAAGAATCGCAGCAGAGAGCACCAGCTCATCGTAGTCCCAGCGGCATTGAGGTCGGAGATGTTACACGCCATCCACGACTCTCCTCAGGGAGGGCACTTTGGGGAACGCGCTACTCTACGGAAGGTACAAGAGCGCTTTTGGTGGGTGAAGATGCTAAGTCAAATTTGCGCATTGTCGCCAGCTGCGAAGTTTGCCAAAAATACAACAGGAGTCATGGGAGGCTGCCCGGCTTTCTCAACCTCAACCCACCTCCAGAGATGGTTTTTCACACGATTGGCATTAATCACGTGGAGCCTCTGCCCACCACTGCCGGCGACAACCGATACATCATTGTGGCCGTGGAGGACCTGCCTAAGTACGTTGAGGTAGTGGCCGTGCCTTTGTCGGCTGCCAGTCGCGGGTTCGACTGGGAGCCAACCTAAATTCACCGAACGAAAAGCAAGGTAATTCCATTACAAATAAGAATAAAAGAGGCACAGTGGCGCAGGAGTTCTATAGGGATCTGTAGAGTAGCCGGGACATCTAGGATAATGCTGAACGAGACAGTAGTTCAGAGGAGATAGACATCTCACCAGTAACAAGCGAAGAAGTCAGGAAGGCTTTTAAAGAAATGAACGGTTGCAACGCGCCTGGTGAGGATCAGATAACAGCAGACCTCTTGAAGGATGGTGGAGAGATATTACTTGCAAATGTGGCAAACCTGTATACGCATTGCTATTGACCTCAAGTGTACCGGAATCTTGGAAGAACGCGAACATCATCCTAATTCATAACAAAAGTCACACGAAGGACAAAGGCCGATCAGCGTTCTGTCAGTCGTCTACAAGGTACTTATCAAGGTAATCGCCAACAGAATTTCTTCAACCTTAGATTTCAACCAACCTAAAGAACAAGCAGGGTTCCGTAAAGGTTATTCAACAATCGACCATATTTACACGATTAATCAGGTGATAGAGAAGTGCACTGAGTATACTTAACCCCTATATGAAGCATTCATAGATTATGAGAAATCATTTGACATCTTCGAAACACTAGCAGTAATTCAGGCATTACAGAACCAGGAGGTAGATGAGCACTATATAAAAATACTAGAGGATAATTACAATGGATCCACAGCTACCATCGTCCTCCATAAGATGAGCAGTAATATACCTAAAAGGGCGTTAGACAAGGAGACAGAATCTCCCTAATGTTATTCACAGAATGTTTACAAGAAGTATTCAGAACGTTGGATTGGGAACAGGTGAGAGTAAGGGTTAATAGAGAGTACCTGAGTAGCCTCAGATTTGCCGATGATGTTGCCTTGCTAAGTAATTCGGGGGACGAATTGCAAACCATGCTTTCCACACTGGACGAACAGAGTAGAACCGTGGGCGTGAAAATATTGTGCAGAAAATCAAACTAATGATCAAAAACTTCGGGACAGCAAAGCAGTTTGGATAGGAGGCGAGGTAGATGAAGTCGTAAGCGAATATATCTACTTCGGCCAAGTGCTCACCCCTGATCCCAACCATGAGGAAGAAATAATTAAAAGGATCAGAATGGGGTGGCCTGCATACGGCAGACATTCTCAGATAATAAATAGCAGCCTACCATTGTCCCTGACAGAGAAACTGTATGACAGCTCCATATTACCGGTACTCACCTACGGGGCAGATACTTGGATGCTCATTTAGAGGGTTCAACTTAAATTGAGAACGACTCAGAGGGCAATTGAACGGAAAATATTTGGTGTAAAATTAAGGGACAAGAAGAGAGCGGAGTGGGTCAGGGAGCAAACAGGTGTTATTAACATATTAGTAGAAATTAAGAAGAACAAGTGGACGTGGGCAGGGCATGTATTGCGAAGGGAAGATAACCGTTGGTCACTAGGGGAAACAGAGTGCATCCCTAAAGATAGCAAGCGTTGCTGGGGGTGGCAGAAAGTTAGATGGGCAGATGAGATCAAAAAGTTTGCGGGGATAAATTGGTCACAGATGGCACAAGACCTGGGTCATTGCAGAATAATGGAAGAGGCATTTGCCCTGCAATTGGCGTAGAAACGCTGGTGATAATAATGATGATGGAATGCCTAAAAAGCTCATGTCTGACCACGCCACCACGTTCCGGACGAGCCAGCTGCGCTCTTTCCTTCGTCAGGCGGGAGTGGAGCACCACTTCTCGCCACCCTACCACACACAGGCTAACGGTCCTACAGAGAGGACCAACCAGACTATCTACGCACGACTGGCACGGTATGTGAAGACAAACAAGGCTGGAGAAGCCGACTGGGACAGATACTTGTAGTCGGCCGCCTATTCAGTCAACACATCCGTCCAATGCTTGACGGGAACAATACCATTCGAAATGTTTCATAGGAAACTGCCGAAGCTGAGCGATGTAACCGGCTTAGATACACTCGTGAACGTCGGAAAAGCCGGTCTATAGGCAGGCTGCGTGAATCAATAAACGGAGGAAGGCTAGAAACAATGTTAGAGCCGCACAGAAGACGCAGAAGCGTACTACGACCATCGGAATCGACGCGCACTGCAGTACGCTGTTGGTGACAGGTGTTGGTTCAGCGAGGGATGCAGAGAGCAGGCCCGAAGCTACTACCAAAGTTGGAGGAACCATTCCTTATTACGAAATGATTCAGAAAAAACGCCTGGAAAGTCGCTACTGTTCCAAGCGAATCGGGCGTAGATAGGCGCAGAAGGGAAAATTTCGCTGTACATGAATCCCGCATGAGAAAAAGGATTGGTCGAACGGACTAACGTATCACTAGGTCTGCTTTTTTTCAGATTCGCAGGGTGACCGAGTGTAATGGCTGCGAAACTCTCGTAGACGCAACGCTGGAAGTGCGGCCGGCCTGTGGACAATCCTAATAATCAGGCTATGTACGAAGGCTGAAGTGGTGAAGAAGACGAGCGTGACGCGGGGCTCGTGTGGAATAAGGCGTACCATTCGGCTACCCAGTCGCAGTTGCTCTCAATGTGTGTGTGTGTGTGTGTGTGTGTGTTTACATATACAATTCGTAGACCCAACTCTGAGGATTTGTTCAATAGATTGGACACCTGCTGCACCACCTAGGCAGCATTGTTGAAACTACATCATTCGCATTCCCACCAAAGCTCTTCCAAAATTGTGGAATTCAGCGACGCGGCCTCCTATGCCGCCAGCCAGAGAAGTAAATAGTGATTCTCATAGTTATACCTGCTTTCAAGGCTGATGTTTAATTTTCCAAAAAAGTGATGCAACAGTGAACGCGCCACATACTAATGGAAAACTGTTCGCTCACTTACTTTCTTCTCTGCTTCTTTTATGTTGAATGTCCAGATATAAATATAAATAAACAGATATAAATATATATATAAATTTAAATATATATATATATATATATATATATATAACACAGAAATAAGGGTTGGCAGTCGAGAAAACCTCGGAAAGCAAAGGGGAGGATGTGGTAGATCATTGAAACAGATTAAGAATTTGGAAAGAAAGAAAGAAAGTGAAGAAAAAATGCCCGCCAGGTGGGATCCGAACCCACGACCTCCAGAATACCGGTCTGGTGCGATAACCACTACGCTACCGGCGGGGCGATTTTCCCATTCACTTTCTGGGGTATTTATGGTAGGTATGTTTGTTTCCTGTGCTTGGGGGTGGTAGCCAGCGCCATTCGGACTAATCGGGGTGAAGGGGACCTTCTTTTTAACCCCCGGGTCGTGACTCGAGTGTCTACGACATGTCCAGAGTGGTCGACCAGCTTTGAACCCTCTTAAGCTCCCTTTGGCAACAAGACTGCCAGAACAGAGGCCCTCGCTATGCATGTAGCGAATCAGAATAGGAAATGAGGGGCTCGTTGAAAATAACACAGAAATAAGGGTTGGCAGTCGAGAAAACCTCGGAAAGCAAAGGGGAGGATGTGGTAGATCATTGAAACAGATTAAGAATTTGGAAAGAAAGAAAGAAAGTGAAGAAAAAATGCCCGCCAGGTGGGATCCGAACCCACGACCTCCAGAATACCGGTCTGGTGCGATAACCACTACGCTACCGGCGGGGCGATTTTCCCATTCACTTTCTGGGTATTTATGGTAGGTATGTTTGTTTCCTGTGCTTGGGGGTGGTAGCCAGCGCCATTCGGACTAATCGGGGTGAAGGGGACCTTCTTTTTAACCCCCGGGTCGTGACTCGAGTGTCTACGACATGTCCAGAGTGGTCGACCAGCTTTGAACCCTCTTAAGCTCCCTTTGGCAACAAGACTGCCAGAACAGAGGCCCTCGCTATGCATGTAGCGAATCAGAATAGGAAATGAGGGGCTCGTTGAAAATAACACAGAAATAAGGGTTGGCAGTCGAGAAAACCTCGGAAAGCAAAGGGGAGGATGTGGTAGATCATTGAAACAGATTAAGAATTTGGAAAGAAAGAAAGAAAGTGAAGAAAAAATGCCCGCCAGGTGGGATCCGAACCCACGACCTCCAGAATACCGGTCTGGTGCGATAACCACTACGCTACCGGCGGGGCGATTTTCCCATTCACTTTCTGGGGTATTTATGGTAGGTATGTTTGTTTCCTGTGCTTGGGGGTGGTAGCCAGCGCCATTCGGACTAATCGGGGTGAAGGGGACCTTCTTTTTAACCCCCGGGTCGTGACTCGAGTGTCTACATGTCCAGAGTGGTCGACCAGCTTTGAACCCTCTTAAGCTCCCTTTGGCAACAAGACTGCCAGAACAGAGGCCCTCGCTATGCATGTAGCGAATCAGAATAGGAAATGAGGGGCTCGTTGAAAATAACACAGAAATAAGGGTTGGCAGTCGAGAAAACCTCGGAAAGCAAAGGGGAGGATGTGGTAGATCATTGAAACAGATTAAGAATTTGGAAAGAAAGAAAGAAAGTGAAGAAAAAATGCCCGCCAGGTGGGATCCGAACCCACGACCTCCAGAATACCGGTCTGGTGCGATAACCACTACGCTACCGGCGGGGCGATTTTCCCATTCACTTTCTGGGGTATTTATGGTAGGTATGTTTGTTTCCTGTGCTTGGGGGTGGTAGCCAGCGCCATTCGGACTAATCGGGGTGAAGGGGACCTTCTTTTTAACCCCCGGGTCGTGACTCGAGTGTCTACGACATGTCCAGAGTGGTCGACCAGCTTTGAACCCTCTTAAGCTCCCTTTGGCAACAAGACTGCCAGAACAGAGGCCCTCGCTATGCATGTAGCGAATCAGAATAGGAAATGAGGGGCTCGTTGAAAATAACACAGAAATAAGGGTTGGCAGTCGAGAAAACCTCGGAAAGCAAAGGGGAGGATGTGGTAGATCATTGAAACAGATTAAGAATTTGGAAAGAAAGAAAGAAAGTGAAGAAAAAATGCCCGCCAGGTGGGATCCGAACCCACGACCTCCAGAATACCGGTCTGGTGCGATAACCACTACGCTACCGGCGGGGCGATTTTCCCATTCACTTTCTGGGGTATTTATGGTAGGTATGTTTGTTTCCTGTGCTTGGGGGTGGTAGCCAGCGCCATTCGGACTAATCGGGGTGAAGGGGACCTTCTTTTTAACCCCCGGGTCGTGACTCGAGTGTCTACGACATGTCCAGAGTGGTCGACCAGCTTTGAACCCTCTTAAGCTCCCTTTGGCAACAAGACTGCCAGAACAGAGGCCCTCGCTATGCATGTAGCGAATCAGAATAGGAAATGAGGGGCTCGTTGAAAATAACACAGAAATAAGGGTTGGCAGTCGAGAAAACCTCGGAAAGCAAAGGGGAGGATGTGGTAGATCATTGAAACAGATTAAGAATTTGGAAAGAAAGAAAGAAAGTGAAGAAAAAATGCCCGCCAGGTGGGATCCGAACCCACGACCTCCAGAATACCGGTCTGGTGCGATAACCACTACGCTACCGGCGGGGCGATTTTCCCATTCACTTTCTGGGGTATTTATGGTAGGTATGTTTGTTTCCTGTGCTTGGGGGTGGTAGCCAGCGCCATTCGGACTAATCGGGGTGAAGGGGACCTTCTTTTTAACCCCCGGGTCGTGACTCGAGTGTCTACGACATGTCCAGAGTGGTCGACCAGCTTTGAACCCTCTTAAGCTCCCTTTGGCAACAAGACTGCCAGAACAGAGGCCCTCGCTATGCATGTAGCGAATCAGAATAGGAAATGAGGGGCTCGTTGAAAATAACACAGAAATAAGGGTTGGCAGTCGAGAAAACCTCGGAAAGCAAAGGGGAGGATGTGGTAGATCATTGAAACAGATTAAGAATTTGGAAAGAAAGAAAGAAAGTGAAGAAAAAATGCCCGCCAGGTGGGATCCGAACCCACGACCTCCAGAATACCGGTCTGGTGCGATAACCACTACGCTACCGGCGGGGCGATTTTCCCATTCACTTTCTGGGGTATTTATGGTAGGTATGTTTGTTTCCTGTGCTTGGGGGTGGTAGCCAGCGCCATTCGGACTAATCGGGGTGAAGGGGACCTTCTTTTTAACCCCCGGGTCGTGACTCGAGTGTCTACGACATGTCCAGAGTGGTCGACCAGCTTTGAACCCTCTTAAGCTCCCTTTGGCAACAAGACTGCCAGAACAGAGGCCCTCGCTATGCATGTAGCGAATCAGAATAGGAAATGAGGGGCTCGTTGAAAATAACACAGAAATAAGGGTTGGCAGTCGAGAAAACCTCGGAAAGCAAAGGGGAGGATGTGGTAGATCATTGAAACAGATTAAGAATTTGGAAAGAAAGAAAGAAAGTGAAGAAAAAATGCCCGCCATGTGGGATCCGAACCCACGACCTCCAGAATACCGGTCTGGTGCGATAACCACTACGCTACCGGCGGGGCGATTTTCCCATTCACTTTCTGGGGTATTTTTGGTAGGTATGTTTGTTTCCTGTGCTTGGGGGTGGTAGCCAGCGCCATTCGGACTAATCGGGGTGAAGGGGACCTTCTTTTTAACCCCCGGGTCGTGACTCGAGTGTCTACGACATGTCCAGAGTGGTCGACCAGCTTTGAACCCTCTTAAGCTCCCTTTGGCAACAAGACTGCCAGAACAGAGGCCCTCGCTATGCATGTAGCGAATCAGAATAGGAAATGAGGGGCTCGTTGAAAATAACACAGAAATAAGGGTTGGCAGTCGAGAAAACCTCGGAAAGCAAAGGGGAGGATGTGGTAGATCATTGAAACAGATTAAGAATTTGGAAAGAAAGAAAGAAAGTGAAGAAAAAATGCCCGCCAGGTGGGATCCGAACCCACGACCTCCAGAATACCGGTCTGGTGCGATAACCACTACGCTACCGGCGGGGCGATTTTCCCATTCACTTTCTGGGGTATTTATGGTAGGTATGTTTGTTTCCTGTGCTTGGGGGTGGTAGCCAGCGCCATTCGGACTAATCGGGGTGAAGGGGACCTTCTTTTTAACCCCCGGGTCGTGACTCGAGTGTCTACGACATGTCCAGAGTGGTCGACCAGCTTTGAACCCTCTTAAGCTCCCTTTGGCAACAAGACTGCCAGAACAGAGGCCCTCGCTATGCATGTAGCGAATCAGAATAGGAAATGAGGGGCTCGTTGAAAATAACACAGAAATAAGGGTTGGCAGTCGAGAAAACCTCGGAAAGCAAAGGGGAGGATGTGGTAGATCATTGAAACAGATTAAGAATTTGGAAAGAAAGAAAGAAAGTGAAGAAAAAATGCCCGCCAGGTGGGATCCGAACCCACGACCTCCAGAATACCGGTCTGGTGCGATAACCACTACGCTACCGGCGGGGCGATTAGTCCGGCGGGGCGATTAGTCCGAATGGCGCTGGCTACCACCCCCAAGCACAGGAAACAAACATACCTACCATAAATACCCCAGAAAGTGAATGGGAAAATCGCCCCGCCGGTAGCGTAGTGGTTATCGCACCAGACCGGTATTCTGGAGGTCGTGGGTTCGGATCCCACCTGGCGGGCATTTTTTCTTCACTTTCTTTCTTTCTTTCCAAATTCTTAATCTGTTTCAATGATCTACCACATCCTCCCCTTTGCTTTCCGAGGTTTTCTCGACTGCCAACCCTTATTTCTGTGTTATTTTCAACGAGCCCCTCATTTCCTATTCTGATTCGCTACATGCATAGCGAGGGCCTCTGTTCTGGCAGTCTTGTTGCCAAAGGGAGCTTAAGAGGGTTCAAAGCTGGTCGACCACTCTGGACATGTCGTAGACACTCGAGTCACGACCCGGGGGTTAAAAAGAAGGTCCCCTTCACCCCGATTAGTCCGAATGGCGCTGGCTACCACCCCCAAGCACAGGAAACAAACATACCTACCATAAATACCCCAGAAAGTGAATGGGAAAATCGCCCCGCCGGTAGCGTAGTGGTTATCGCACCAGACCGGTATTCTGGAGGTCGTGGGTTCGGATCCCACCTGGCGGGCATTTTTTCTTCACTTTCTTTCTTTCTTTCCAAATTCTTAATCTGTTTCAATGATCTACCACATCCTCCCCTTTGCTTTCCGAGGTTTTCTCGACTGCCAACCCTTATTTCTGTGTTATTTTCAACGAGCCCCTCATTTCCTATTCTGATTCGCTACATGCATAGCGAGGGCCTCTGTTCTGGCAGTCTTGTTGCCAAAGGGAGCTTAAGAGGGTTCAAAGCTGGTCGACCACTCTGGACATGTCGTAGACACTCGAGTCACGACCCGGGGGTTAAAAAGAAGGTCCCCTTCACCCCGATTAGTCCGAATGGCGCTGGCTACCACCCCCAAGCACAGGAAACAAACATACCTACCATAAATACCCCAGAAAGTGAATGGGAAAATCGCCCCGCCGGTAGCGTAGTGGTTATCGCACCAGACCGGTATTCTGGAGGTCGTGGGTTCGGATCCCACCTGGCGGGCATTTTTTCTTCACTTTCTTTCTTTCTTTCCAAATTCTTAATCTGTTTCAATGATCTACCACATCCTCCCCTTTGCTTTCCGAGGTTTTCTCGACTGCCAACCCTTATTTCTGTGTTATTTTCAACGAGCCCCTCATTTCCTATTCTGATTCGCTACATGCATAGCGAGGGCCTCTGTTCTGGCAGTCTTGTTGCCAAAGGGAGCTTAAGAGGGTTCAAAGCTGGTCGACCACTCTGGACATGTCGTAGACACTCGAGTCACGACCCGGGGGTTAAAAAGAAGGTCCCCTTCACCCCGATTAGTCCGAATGGCGCTGGCTACCACCCCCAAGCACAGGAAACAAACATACCTACCATAAATACCCCAGAAAGTGAATGGGAAAATCGCCCCGCCGGTAGCGTAGTGGTTATCGCACCAGACCGGTATTCTGGAGGTCGTGGGTTCGGATCCCACCTGGCGGGCATTTTTTCTTCACTTTCTTTCTTTCTTTCCAAATTCTTAATCTGTTTCAATGATCTACCACATCCTCCCCTTTGCTTTCCGAGGTTTTCTCGACTGCCAACCCTTATTTCTGTGTTATTTTCAACGAGCCCCTCATTTCCTATTCTGATTCGCTACATGCATAGCGAGGGCCTCTGTTCTGGCAGTCTTGTTGCCAAAGGGAGCTTAAGAGGGTTCAAAGCTGGTCGACCACTCTGGACATGTCGTAGACACTCGAGTCACGACCCGGGGGTTAAAAAGAAGGTCCCCTTCACCCCGATTAGTCCGAATGGCGCTGGCTACCACCCCCAAGCACAGGAAACAAACATACCTACCATAAATACCCCAGAAAGTGAATGGGAAAATCGCCCCGCCGGTAGCGTAGTGGTTATCGCACCAGACCGGTATTCTGGAGGTCGTGGGTTCGGATCCCACCTGGCGGGCATTTTTTCTTCACTTTCTTTCTTTCTTTCCAAATTCTTAATCTGTTTCAATGATCTACCACATCCTCCCCTTTGCTTTCCGAGGTTTTCTCGACTGCCAACCCTTATTTCTGTGTTATTTTCAACGAGCCCCTCATTTCCTATTCTGATTCGCTACACGCATAGCGAGGGCCTCTGTTCTGGCAGTCTTGTTGCCAAAGGGAGCTTAAGAGGGTTCAAAGCTGGTCGACCACTCTGGACATGTCGTAGACACTCGAGTCACGACCCGGGGGTTAAAAAGCAGGTCCCCTTCACCCCGATTAGTCCGAATGGCGCTGGCTACCACCCCCAAGCACAGGAAACAAACATACCTACCATAAATACCCCAGAAAGTGAATGGGAAAATCGCCCCGCCGGTAGCGTAGTGGTTATCGCACCAGACCGGTATTCTGGAGGTCGTGGGTTCGGATCCCACCTGGCGGGCATTTTTTCTTCACTTTCTTTCTTTCTTTCCAAATTCTTAATCTGTTTCAATGATCTACCACATCCTCCCCTTTGCTTTCCGAGGTTTTCTCGACTGCCAACCCTTATTTCTGTGTTATTTTCAACGAGCCCCTCATTTCCTATTCTGATTCGCTACATGCATAGCGAGGGCCTCTGTTCTGGCAGTCTTGTTGCCAAAGGGAGCTTAAGAGGGTTCAAAGCTGGTCGACCACTCTGGACATGTCGTAGACACTCGAGTCACGACCCGGGGGTTAAAAAGAAGGTCCCCTTCACCCCGATTAGTCCGAATGGCGCTGGCTACCACCCCCAAGCACAGGAAACAAACATACCTACCATAAATACCCCAGAAAGTGAATGGGAAAATCGCCCCGCCGGTAGCGTAGTGGTTATCGCACCAGACCGGTATTCTGGAGGTCGTGGGTTCGGATCCCACCTGGCGGGCATTTTTTCTTCACTTTCTTTCTTTCTTTCCAAATTCTTAATCTGTTTCAATGATCCACCACATCCTCCCCTTTGCTTTCCGAGGTTTTCTCGACTGCCAACCCTTATTTCTGTGTTATTTTCAACGAGCCCCTCATTTCCTATTCTGATTCGCTACATGCATAGCGAGGGCCTCTGTTCTGGCAGTCTTGTTGCCAAAGGGAGCTTAAGAGGGTTCAAAGCTGGTCGACCACTCTGGACATGTCGTAGACACTCGAGTCACGACCCGGGGGTTAAAAAGAAGGTCCCCTTCACCCCGATTAGTCCGAATGGCGCTGGCTACCACCCCCAAGCACAGGAAACAAACATACCTACCATAAATACCCCAGAAAGTGAATGGGAAAATCGCCCCGCCGGTAGCGTAGTGGTTATCGCACCAGACCGGTATTCTGGAGGTCGTGGGTTCGGATCCCACCTGGCGGGCATTTTTTCTTCACTTTCTTTCTTTCTTTCCAAATTCTTAATCTGTTTCAATGATCTACCACATCCTCCCCTTTGCTTTCCGAGGTTTTCTCGACTGCCAACCCTTATTTCTGTGTTATTTTCAACGAGCCCCTCATTTCCTATTCTGATTCGCTACATGCATAGCGAGGGCCTCTGTTCTGGCAGTCTTGTTGCCAAAGGGAGCTTAAGAGGGTTCAAAGCTGGTCGACCACTCTGGACATGTCGTAGACACTCGAGTCACGACCCGGGGGTTAAAAAGAAGGTCCCCTTCACCCCGATTAGTCCGAATGGCGCTGGCTACCACCCCCAAGCACAGGAAACAAACATACCTACCATAAATACCCCAGAAAGTGAATGGGAAAATCGCCCCGCCGGTAGCGTAGTGGTTATCGCACCAGACCGGTATTCTGGAGGTCGTGGGTTCGGATCCCACCTGGCGGGCATTTTTTCTTCACTTTCTTTCTTTCTTTCCAAATTCTTAATCTGTTTCAATGATCTACCACATCCTCCCCTTTGCTTTCCGAGGTTTTCTCGACTGCCAACCCTTATTTCTGTGTTATTTTCAACGAGCCCCTCATTTCCTATTCTGATTCGCTACATGCATAGCGAGGGCCTCTGTTCTGGCAGTCTTGTTGCCAAAGGGAGCTTAAGAGGGTTCAAAGCTGGTCGACCACTCTGGACATGTCGTAGACACTCGAGTCACGACCCGGGGGTTAAAAAGAAGGTCCCCTTCACCCCGATTAGTCCGAATGGCGCTGGCTACCACCCCCAAGCACAGGAAACAAACATACCTACCATAAATACCCCAGAAAGTGAATGGGAAAATCGCCCCGCCGGTCGCGTAGTGGTTATCGCACCAGACCGGTATTCTGGAGGTCGTGGGTTCGGATCCCACCTGGCGGGCATTTTTTCTTCACTTTCTTTCTTTCTTTCCAAATTCTTAATCTGTTTCAATGATCTACCACATCCTCCCCTTTGCTTTCCGAGGTTTTCTCGACTGCCAACCCTTATTTCTGTGTTATTTTCAACGAGCCCCTCATTTCCTATTCTGATTCGCTACATGCATAGCGAGGGCCTCTGTTCTGGCAGTCTTGTTGCCAAAGGGAGCTTAAGAGGGTTCAAAGCTGGTCGACCACTCTGGACATGTCGTAGACACTCGAGTCACGACCCGGGGGTTAAAAAGAAGGTCCCCTTCACCCCGATTAGTCCGAATGGCGCTGGCTACCACCCCCAAGCACAGGAAACAAACATACCTACCATAAATACCCCAGAAAGTGAATGGGAAAATCGCCCCGCCGGTAGCGTAGTGGTTATCGCACCAGACCGGTATTCTGGAGGTCGTGGGTTCGGATCCCACCTGGCGGGCATTTTTTCTTCACTTTCTTTCTTTCTTTCCAAATTCTTAATCTGTTTCAATGATCTACCACATCCTCCCCTTTGCTTTCCGAGGTTTTCTCGACTGCCAACCCTTATTTCTGTGTTATTTTCAACGAGCCCCTCATTTCCTATTCTGATTCGCTACACGCATAGCGAGGGCCTCTGTTCTGGCAGTCTTGTTGCCAAAGGGAGCTTAAGAGGGTTCAAAGCTGGTCGACCACTCTGGACATGTCGTAGACACTCGAGTCACGACCCGGGGGTTAAAAAGCAGGTCCCCTTCACCCCGATTAGTCCGAATGGCGCTGGCTACCACCCCCAAGCACAGGAAACAAACATACCTACCATAAATACCCCAGAAAGTGAATGGGAAAATCGCCCCGCCGGTAGCGTAGTGGTTATCGCACCAGACCGGTATTCTGGAGGTCGTGGGTTCGGATCCCACCTGGCGGGCATTTTTTCTTCACTTTCTTTCTTTCTTTCCAAATTCTTAATCTGTTTCAATGATCTACCACATCCTCCCCTTTGCTTTCCGAGGTTTTCTCGACTGCCAACCCTTATTTCTGTGTTATTTTCAACGAGCCCCTCATTTCCTATTCTGATTCGCTACATGCATAGCGAGGGCCTCTGTTCTGGCAGTCTTGTTGCCAAAGGGAGCTTAAGAGGGTTCAAAGCTGGTCGACCACTCTGGACATGTCGTAGACACTCGAGTCACGACCCGGGGGTTAAAAAGAAGGTCCCCTTCACCCCGATTAGTCCGAATGGCGCTGGCTACCACCCCCAAGCACAGGAAACAAACATACCTACCATAAATACCCCAGAAAGTGAATGGGAAAATCGCCCCGCCGGTAGCGTAGTGGTTATCGCACCAGACCGGTATTCTGGAGGTCGTGGGTTCGGATCCCACCTGGCGGGCATTTTTTCTTCACTTTCTTTCTTTCTTTCCAAATTCTTAATCTGTTTCAATGATCTACCACATCCTCCCCTTTGCTTTCCGAGGTTTTCTCGACTGCCAACCCTTATTTCTGTGTTATTTTCAACGAGCCCCTCATTTCCTATTCTGATTCGCTACATGCATAGCGAGGGCCTCTGTTCTGGCAGTCTTGTTGCCAAAGGGAGCTTAAGAGGGTTCAAAGCTGGTCGACCACTCTGGACATGTCGTAGACACTCGAGTCACGACCCGGGGGTTAAAAAGAAGGTCCCCTTCACCCCGATTAGTCCGAATGGCGCTGGCTACCACCCCCAAGCACAGGAAACAAACATACCTACCATAAATACCCCAGAAAGTGAATGGGAAAATCGCCCCGCCGGTAGCGTAGTGGTTATCGCACCAGACCGGTATTCTGGAGGTCGTGGGTTCGGATCCCACCTGGCGGGCATTTTTTCTTCACTTTCTTTCTTTCTTTCCAAATTCTTAATCTGTTTCAATGATCTACCACATCCTCCCCTTTGCTTTCCGAGGTTTTCTCGACTGCCAACCCTTATTTCTGTGTTATTTTCAACGAGCCCCTCATTTCCTATTCTGATTCGCTACATGCATAGCGAGGGCCTCTGTTCTGGCAGTCTTGTTGCCAAAGGGAGCTTAAGAGGGTTCAAAGCTGGTCGACCACTCTGGACATGTCGTAGACACTCGAGTCACGACCCGGGGGTTAAAAAGAAGGTCCCCTTCACCCCGATTAGTCCGAATGGCGCTGGCTACCACCCCCAAGCACAGGAAACAAACATACCTACCATAAATACCCCAGAAAGTGAATGGGAAAATCGCCCCGCCGGTCGCGTAGTGGTTATCGCACCAGACCGGTATTCTGGAGGTCGTGGGTTCGGATCCCACCTGGCGGGCATTTTTTCTTCACTTTCTTTCTTTCTTTCCAAATTCTTAATCTGTTTCAATGATCTACCACATCCTCCCCTTTGCTTTCCGAGGTTTTCTCGACTGCCAACCCTTATTTCTGTGTTATTTTCAACGAGCCCCTCATTTCCTATTCTGATTCGCTACATGCATAGCGAGGGCCTCTGTTCTGGCAGTCTTGTTGCCAAAGGGAGCTTAAGAGGGTTCAAAGCTGGTCGACCACTCTGGACATGTCGTAGACACTCGAGTCACGACCCGGGGGTTAAAAAGAAGGTCCCCTTCACCCCGATTAGTCCGAATGGCGCTGGCTACCACCCCCAAGCACAGGAAACAAACATACCTACCATAAATACCCCAGAAAGTGAATGGGAAAATCGCCCCGCCGGTAGCGTAGTGGTTATCGCACCAGACCGGTATTCTGGAGGTCGTGGGTTCGGATCCCACCTGGCGGGCATTTTTTCTTCACTTTCTTTCTTTCTTTCCAAATTCTTAATCTGTTTCAATGATCTACCACATCCTCCCCTTTGCTTTCCGAGGTTTTCTCGACTGCCAACCCTTATTTCTGTGTTATTTTCAACGAGCCCCTCATTTCCTATTCTGATTCGCTATATATATATATATATATATATATATATATATATATATATATATATATATACTGAAAGAAACACCGACAGTCTACAGTGCCAAAGCGGGCATAGGAGAATGATTGCACAATTTTTTGACCGTTAGTGAAGTCCAATTTTTTTATTATTTAATTAGAAAGAAAGAAAGAAAAACGCGTCTAGAGTGGGGACCGAACCCACCCCTTCTGATTAGATCTCGAATGCCTTACCAATTCGGCTATCTGAGCTACTGTGTTCTCCTTCACTTTCTGGGATATTTATATTTACTACAACTGTATCTTGCGCCTGAGGGTGGTAGGCAGCGCCACTCAGACTACACGGTGAGGAGGGGACCTTCTTTTCCAACCCCGGGGCGTGACTCGAATATCTGCAGCCTGTCAGGAGCGGGTAACTGGCGGGAAGCCCTCTTAAGCTACCTTGGCGTCAAGGCTGCCAGAACCGAGGATCACGCTAACCTTTCGCAGTATAATATGATTTGGAAATGAGGGTCTCGTTATGAAATACAGAAAGGAATGCCAGCAGTCTACAGCGCCAAAGAAGGTATAGGGGAATTTTTAGACAATTTTGTGACCGTTAGTGAAGTTATATTTCTTTATTATTTTGGTACAAAAAAGAAAGAAAGAAAGAAAGAAAGCAAGAAAGAAAGAAAGAAAGAAAAACACGTGCCGAGAGGGGGGACCGAACCCACGCATTTCGATTAGATCTCGAATGCCTCACCAATTCGGCTATCTGGGCGACTGTGTTCTCCTTCACTTTCTCGGGTATTTATGTTTACTACAACTTTATCTGACGCTTGAGGGTGATAGCCAGCGACACTGAGACTATACTCGGACAAGGGGACATTCTTTTCGAACCCCGGGGCTTGACTCGAACGTCTACAGCATGTCAGGAGCGGGTAACTGGTGAGAAACCCTCTTATGCTAACTTGGCATCAAGGCTGCCAGAACCGAGGTTCTCGCTAAGCTTTCGCATTATCATATGATTTAGAAATGAGGGGTTCGTTAGGGAATACAGAAGGAAATGCCGGCAGTTTACACTGCCAAAGAAGGCATATATATATATATATATATATATATATATATATATATATATATATATATATATATATATATATATATATATATATATATATAGTAAGGAAAATGAGGGGCTCGTTTAGGAAAAACAGAAAGATAGGTCGGCAGTCTACAATGCCAAATGAGGCATAGGGGTGTGGTTAGGCTCTTTTCTTTTTTACTATGGTTAATTAAGTAAACATTTTTTTTATTTTTAAATGTACAGAAGAAAGAAAGAAAGGAAGAAAGAAAAACACGCGCCCAGAGTGGGGACCGAACCCACACCTATCGATTACATTTGATTACAAAGGCGTGGGTTCGGTCCCCACTATGGGCGCGTGTTTTTCTTTCTTCCTTTCTTTCTTCTGGACATTTAAAAATAAAAAAATGCTTACCGAATTGACCATAGTGAAAAAGAAAAGAGCCTAACCACACCCCTATGCTTCATTTGGTATTGTAGACTGCCGACCTATCTTTCTATATATATATATATATATATATATATATATATATATATATATATATATATATATATATATATATATATATAGATCTATACATACATACATATATATAAATATATATAGTTGAGAAAATGGTTCACTCACGATTAAAAACAAAAACACAGTAGTGTACTGACGTTTCGATAGGAGGACCAGTCTTCCTCTGAGTAACATACTACCCAGAAGCAGGCAAGCTTATATAGGTGTAGAATGTGTGCTCAGTGCACCCTTGTTAAGAACATTAGGGGAAACGCGCGAGGGACCAGGGAAAGAGAGGGCACAATACAAGCGAGTACAAACTTTCGTACCGTTGTGCTCCCCACAAACTCTCCACAGCAGCGAAAAAAAGAAAGGAGATGCGGTACCGCGGACGACAAACTATTTTTTAAAAATCAAAGCATTATACAACTTCATTCTATTAAAAAAGACAATGTGGGGAGCTGGTGAAAACAGACAGTTCAGGTATGATTTTCACGAATAAAAAAAACGGTGCAGGAAACGTCTCGGCACACGAAATGCAAAGTACGAGAACAATAAATACAGGAGGGAGCCGCCAGTGACATATCCATTTCGGAAATACAAATGACCAGCGGCGTGGGGAATGTCAGGGCAGTTCAAAAGTTCACAGAAGTCACAGAAGAGCGTCCGTGCCAGCAACGCGACCAATTATTAGAAAATGTAGCTTGTTCGGAAGTAGGTAGGAAGTAACTAGGTGGGTCCTGCGTGGAAGTTACTATAAGGGTCAAGAAGTTTCAGTGAATATGATCAAATCATGTAATTGCAGAATGGAGGCATGGAAACATGTGAGGATTGAATGAGAAATTTTAGACCTAACTAAACTAAGAAGCGGACGGGTGGGGGAACCACGCGCAGTGCAAATGGTGAATGTCCGCGCGAACGGCGCGTTCGCAGTAACAAATTTACGCCTTAAAAAGGGACTGCCAACCGCAGTACACGCTGCCACTTCTCCACTGATGTGGGAGGTGGGACCGTACGCGTTTTGAGAAAGCATTTAGTATTCCGCGAAAAAAAAGAGACAAACAAGGAGAAAAATGGTTGTATGTTATTCA
Organism: Haemaphysalis longicornis; assembly: GCF_048455015.1. Lineage (NCBI taxonomy): Eukaryota > Metazoa > Arthropoda > Arachnida > Ixodida > Ixodidae > Haemaphysalis > Haemaphysalis longicornis. The sequence goes on along the minus strand of NW_027526214.1, from coordinate 38,652,909 downwards.
GATGAAGACTGGTTCTCCAGTCGAAGTGTCAGTACACCCCTGTTGTTTGTTAACACGAAAGTGTTTTATGCCCAGCTACACATAGATTTTGGTGACCTGGTGTTCGTCACAAAAGCGACATCGCCAGAAAAAGTGCCATAGACGCGGCGGGGCCGGGTTCAATGCCACAACTGTATGGCCAAACGCGAGGTACGTGGCGCTCTTCCCACTCCGCTACGAACCGAGCCGTGAGCGTATGTTACGAACACTCCTTAAGTCCTTACCTATGGCTCCTTCTATGGTGCCTCGAGGCGCGCACGCATCGAGGCACACTAGCTCATTCATATGGTGCGCACGGTCTAGAAGAGGCGATGCGAAGACGCGCAAGCGCCACCAATTGGTGCCTTGAGGATGGCCCCTTCGTGAATTGAGGAACACTCCCTTGTTTTTTCTTGCTTCCGTGTCGGTGTCACATCGCCTGGCGGGGTCAGGCTGGCTAAACCTTCGCATCGGAAGGAAATTCCTTTAATATTCAGCGGCTCCTCTGAAAGATTACTCGAGATGACTAGATTACTCGAGTGTCGGATGGCTAGAAATATGCGTTCCTTGTGGTTCCATGTTCGAAGAGGGCTCCAACTTAACAGGTTTATCCTAGGAGTGCGAAAAAGCGTGAGAGTGGGCATCAAAGACAGCTAAGTTCTGTGCAATGGTTTCACCTAATCTGATAAAATATGTGCTTGTTTCTGGGTTTGTGGAGTCGCAATATTCTGGGGAAGTGCGCGAGATTATTCGAGTGTCTGATGGCTAGAAGGATGCGTTTCTTGTGTTTCTATTTTTGGAGAGGCTTCTAGGTGAGCAGGGTAAGTGTAACTATGCGTAAAGGCATGATATTGGGCTTCGAATACATTGTAGTGAAATGTGATGTTTTCACTTTTTCTAGTTAATATGTGCTTGTTTCTGTGTTTCTAGAGTCGCATGACTATACGATGGTTGCATAGTTTTGTGGGAAGGCTTGACAATACTTGAGTATCTGATGGCAATAAGAATGCGTTCCTTGCGTTTTCATTTTGGGAGAGGTCTCCAGCTGAGCAGGGCACGTGTAGCAATGCGTGAATGCGTGCGAGTCCGCCTCACACACCGCGAAGTGCAATGCGTGACTTTTACTTATTCTGGTAAAATTGTTGCTTCTTTCGGGGTTTGTGGAGTAACATTCTTATACGAGGGTTGCATTGTTCTGGTGAAGTGCGCGAGATTATTCGAGTGTCTGATGGGTAGATGATGGCTAGAATTGCAAAACGATGTTTCTACGACTGTAACAGTAGTCGAGATTTGAGGATAATTCGTAATTCTTAGAACATCATTAAATATTCACCGCCGGGGAAGTTGAGAGGGAATTTAATGAACAAGTATCTGAGTAGGAAGAACTCCACACGGCCTATCTAAACGACGTGTTCTCGATTCTCTTTTCTGATAACGGTGGTTGTTTTCTCTACTGGTTTGTTCTTTCGGCATCACTCAAAAAGCTAGTTTTCTTTTACCACAATAAATCATCTTGAGGACGCCAAATTGCTCTGGAAATGAGAACTGAACCTTTGATGTCGCTTGTTACTGACCGCCTTGTGCTAAAACGTTTTGTTACGGACGTGCAATACGGTGATTCCGGCTACAGCCATTCGGAAATGCCATTTGCTGATTCACCCCAGAACACACTCTAATGTCAGACGGTGTTTTAATTATGGAACTATATGACCCGCTGTGGTGAAAATGCGGAGCGAGTTGATTTACCTCTGATTATAACCATCACAAATAACAATAGTTTTCAACAGCACCTACAGTAAGCCGGGCAATTTTTCCCAGGTTAGCTCAGTTGTAAGAGGCCACATGCGTTTTTCAGAGGTGGAGAGTTTTGCTCGAAATTGTTTTCTTAATCAGTGTATTTGAAAACCTTGATGTGCTCTCCTTCGCAAAGATAAAAACATCTTCAAATAAGTGATTAACAGTGGTTTAATAAGGACTGCGTATTTATTTGCGTTCGTACAGAATTTCTCGTCCCATATATTTCACTTCTGCAAATGTTTTACCAGGGTTTTGATACATGCAGTCGAGAAATGCCATTGGGGTACCGCAACCTCCACCGCCTTACACGTGACCATGACCACTGATGGCGAAATGAAGCAACGATGACTCAATCTACCGCTGTGGTCGAAGGAAGGCGGAAGTTGTCCTGTTAGTGAACGTCGATAAATATATGATCTTGCTGAAGTCGAGAGGGAAGACTTTGACTGGACGGCTTAGTAGAAGGAGCACCGCAAGCATTATGGAGACGTGGTTACTTCAGTTCTCGCTTCCGATTATGAAGGAATATATCCAAACTTTGTTTCTTTATCCCTGTATTGTAATGACTCGAGGAGTTACTCATTCTCCCCAATAAAACACTTTCGAGAAGCGCAATATTACTTCCAACAAAGACTGCGACGTTGACGGGTCTTCTTACGAAACCAATTCCCATTTTTTCTTTAAATGCATTTCGAGGGTTGCGGCTCCAGAAGTATGCAATAGTGATTGTCCTACGTAACATCCCACCACATTTCACGCTACAGCCACTCGGAAAACGACGCTCCTACGTCTCCTACGTGCTCGACGGAGATGCTACTCGATGGTTGATTGAATATCTTTACATATAACTGTCGATGTGTTTGTGATAAAACTGGTAGGCGGGAGAGACCAGTGGAAGGAAGCATCCCACGAATAGTGCAGTGATAGTAAATTCAATGCTGGCTTCCTATAAAGGCTTACTTTGTCTTTAATTTTTTCAGTTGTGTAAGTGCCACAAGAACATAATAATTTCTTCATCAGGGTATATAAAGCATCTTTATGTAGCCGTGTATAAATTGCAATGACTGCCTCTTTTTTGATGGCTGTTTTCAAGGAATCTGTCGTCCCATAAATATGTATTGTGTAAATGAATTACGAGAGTTCTGGATCCAGAATTCCGCAAATGCTACTTGCACAGCCGGACTTCCGACCACGTTCGACCTGGCCGTGCCTCACAAAATGATGTCATTAAGTCTTCCGCTGTGGCGAAGCGAAGTGGTGGTTGACAGGCATCCGAACATCAATAACGTTGATTCTCCCGGAATCTCAGAGGGTATGAGTTAGATAACTGAGCTAGAAGAGTGCGGACGAAATATGCGGAGCTGGTGATTCTGATTCCTGCTTCTCATAACGAAGGAATATTTCTAACCATTCGTGCTGTTATTTGTGTATTACAAAAACGTGACAATCTCATCTTTGGTCCCTATAAGGGCTCCTAATAAAGGCAAATGTTACTGGCGATATGAGTACTGCATTTTGAGGTGTCTTGTATGGGACGTCTTGTCTCACATTTTTTTGTGAATGAATGGCCATGTTTCGGGCCCTCCTCTGCGCAAGTGTTCTTGGCCCGTCCACATATCTGACCAGGGTCCCCGTGAAAGCGGTTGGGAAAAAAACCTTCCTGCGCCTCGTGTTGCTTTTGAGAGGTGGCACTACTTGACCAGTCTCCCACATCACAACTGTAAATACCCACCAAAATCAAAAGGGAATTCAACCGGCGTAGCTCGTTTGGAAGAGGACCACACGCGCTACGCAAGAGAAGTGGGTTCGATTCCACGAGCCTATCGCGGCGGGAATTCTTTCGCCTTTGAATCGTTTTTTTCCTGTATCACTGACATGTCATTTTCCGTACTCGGCGCGATAATGTAGCTTCAATCACCCAAACAGCACTTCCAATGAGTATAGCCTCTTTGATGCGCGTTCTTCTGGAATCCCTGGTTCCTATCACGTTTGTTAGGGAAGTTCATTGCAAAATGTACGGGTGCAGGATTTCAGGACTCTAATTGGCTTACCCCGACATCGTGTGGATTCCGCCGCAACAACGAAGTTTATACTGTTCCCGAGGGTGGTCGACATTCGGTGCTGTTTTCTTGGTCACTGAACATCTCTAATAACCCCCACTAAAGTCGCGAGGGAATACGTTTTCGGTATGGCTCAGTTTAAGATCACCGCGTAAGACTCTTGGTCGAAGTACAACTCTAATAATGGCACTACTTTCAAAACCATCCCTACTAGCGTTTCTATATAAATGAACATGGGCACTGCCGATCAATCACGTATATTTGGCCTGCAACGCACCTGTAGTTTTCTTTGCGCTTAACAACGGGGAGATGTATGACAAGCGCCAGAGGTTCACGAATTTGGAACGTTTGGCTATGTAAACCGCCCCGCTTTTCGAAGCCTTTGTTGGAGTCTGCAACGACAGCCGCTACGACGGAACACTGTGTGGCTCTACTTGAGCCCAGAGAGAGAGCTACCATACAAAGTCTAGCCCCTAAAATGCTCTGCTAATAAAAACATTTGCGTACAAGCGCTGCTCTTGAGTCTGTATGTATAAATATTCCAGTTTGTTATATCACAAGGTAATATAAAAAAAAACATTGTAGCGGTTGCATTTGAACAATGTACAACCCAGAAAGGGCCTCTTTTTTACAATTCAAGGTATATCGTCGGAAAGCTGTAGAAGTGGTAAGGCAGAATAACTGTAATAAGTGGAGTAGCTTTATATTTTCCATGTGCGTGCGGTGTATTGTAAGAAGCAACTTTTCATTTAGGTTTTGCTGCTCCACTAGAAAAAATATGGTGAGGCCTAAAAGCAGTAACAACACACAACGCTGATAACATCTGTATTCAAGCGCTGTAAGAATCTTGGATATAATAAAAGGCTTAAAAGTAGTAACAACACACAAAACCAATGACATCGGCATTTAAACGCTGCAAGAATCTTGGAAATAATAAAAACTTTTTGCTAAAAGAATAAACCAAAGTATTAATTATACTTGCCCAAAATTTCTGAAAAAAGGCATGTGGCCCGTAATTTTGCCCCAGTGTTTTGGACTATTGAATATTCGCGAGTTTTGATAAAAATAACCGTGCCATGTATTACAGCAGTATTTCGGCTTACTGCTGTCGACTTTAATGAATTGGTTCAAATAGTTGTTCTGGGTTATACCACATAACAGCTGAGCATACTCGAGGGGAAGCAAAAATAACCAATAATTAGGTTTGGCTAACTTGTCAACTACTATTTTACACCCCATGTTTTAGTTATTAGGTATATTTTTTTATCTCTGTATAAATAAACACACACCTACCATTTCAGTGCCTTTTGACACTACATGTTGTCTACTCCCCACAAAGAAATTCAGCAAGGCTGTCCGTTTTAGACAGTGATTTTTCTTTGCTGTGTGTAACATTGCCAGTTCAAAGAAACTTTGAGTGTCGATATATGTTAACATTTTTGTCTGCATTTTCTGGCGGTTTATGAAAAGCCGATGAAGAAGCGGTGTCTGCATAGCTTTGTAAACGTAAATACCGAGCTAAGGGAAATTAATGTTCGTCATTTATACGTGACCAAGTGTGTGGTTAGAGATGGATTTCCAAAATATGCTCTCGCAAGAGAATATAAGTTTAATACATGATTCAGCAATCGAAATATTCTGCGATTTTTATTTGAAAAAATGCGACATTCATTTTAACGCCAGCGTTCTACAAACACAATGTAGAACAAAAAAAACAACAACGCGCTTCTGTTTACAATCAAAGATTTTATTTCCACAGAAGTACGAGGAGGCAGGCTAGGACTAAAAGCTACAAAGCTTGACAAAGGGCCCAACCCCCTTTGGTACAGTACAATGAAGAGGCAAAATCAAACAAGCAGGAATTTTTTTTTTGTTTGTGTAATACAAATACAATGAACTTGTAGACCACAATACATTTAAGAACAATACTGGAGAGGTACAGTAAAGTTCATCAGGGTACAAAAGTGCAAAGCAAAGCAGTGTGCACGGGGACAACCAGGATAGAACGATGATTGAGCTCTAAAGCCAGACACAACTACAAAACCAGTGCGATAAACCAGACTACAGAACCTCCACAGTTCTAGCCATTGGAGCAGCTGTTCCGATTGAGATGTATTGTTTCGCCTGTCTTTTAAATATGTTTCAAGTTCATTTGGAATAATTGTTGTCTCCAAATTTGTTCAGTGTGTCGGTGCATTGAATCAGGAAAGACTGTATGCCGTAGTTTCTTCGCAGTTTTGTTGTATGTTTTTTCGCACACCTAAAACAGTTATAGCTTTTGTCAAGTTTGCCATGAAGATATTCTTTGTGTAAAACTTGTAAAAGATTCATACATTGAATTTGGTCAACCGTGGGCATACTGTGCTGGACAAATAGCGAACCCGATGTCAAGTCGGCATTGTGTTCGTCAAAATTTCCAAATACACGGAGAACTCGTTTTTGGAAGATGATTAGCCGTTTGTAATCTGTTTTGTTTGTTATTTGCCACGCTAATATTCCGTAGAAAAGTTTAGAACAGACAAGATTGTTATAAAGCTGTGTTTTCAACCAAAGGAGCAATAAACCTTTCTATCTGTAGAGAAGGTCCTAATTGCTTGAAATTTCATTGCCTATATGTTCTATATGAGGATCCCAAGATTATTCTTCATGACACCCTACTCCGAGAAACTTCTGTTCTTTGATTTCGCTGATAATATTGCCACGATATTCTATATAAATTTCCTGATCTATCTTATGGTCCAAAAGTGATATATGTAGTCACTGATGTGTTTACTGTAAGTCATTTTCGTGCAACCACTTGGGCAACGTTTCTAATTTACTTCACACTGGATTTCTTTTAAACTGCTACCGGAGAAAAACACGTTCGTGTAATATGCATACATGGATATCTGGGGTGCTGAAGGTATGTTTGGAATATCATTACCTTTTATAAAAATAACAATGGTACCAGCTTTGATCCTTGCAGAACATTCTGTTCTATTTCCCAGAAATCTGATGTAACATCATTCAATTTCACAAATTGCTTCCTATTGCTTAAATAGCTCCTTAATAATGTCAGCCGCTACTCCGCGTATTCGTAATTTTAAGTTTCCTTAGCAATATTTCATGGTTGCCTTTTGTAGGTCCAAGAATATACCGAGTGAAAACGTTTTCTCTATATATTTTCTAGTATACTGCCGTTAATATTAGGTAGAGCTTACTGTGGTGACGTGTTTTTTTTAAAGCCGTACCTATACGGAGAAATGATCTTCTGTGTGTAGAAGAAGTATGTTAGTGTAGTATGCATAAATCTACAAATGTTTTTTGAAAAGAAACTCAACAAATAAATTGGCCTGTAATTGGACAGCTTATCATCCCCACCACTTTTGTAAATTCGCCTAACTCGTGCTCCTTTCAATTTTTCTAGAAAAGCTTTATTAAATATTGTCAAATTCTGTTAAGAGATAAAAATTCACTACTTTCGCGGGTGATGCGCCTAACTGAAAGTGCTGCAATACTATCGACGCCAGATGCGACGTTGTTTTTGCACCTGGCCCGCGTTTCTTGGACTTGAAAAATATAGTATGGAAGTTGTGACTTCCAGTATAGCTCTACTCTTATGCTCATAGACTGTCGAACTGTAAGGGCCTGCTTTGATGAAAACCTCTTCATTGTGATTGCCATTTCTGCTGACTCTACCCGTCTACCGTTCAAGCGAGGAACAAGCCAATTCTTCTCTTCCTGCGGCTCGTTATCACATGCACTGTCTCCTATATCTGTTTGGAATCGTTACCTAAATCCTCTAAGAGTCGTTCATAGTATCTGAGCTCGTCACTTTTCAGGTCGCAGTGCATTTTGTATCTGTATTTTTTTTATCGAAGCTGGTTGGGATAACGGGTTCGCACAAAAATGTCATACTCTGATTTGTCCTTTTTAGGGCTTTTCTATTCTTCATGACTTTATTTGTTGTGCAACTGGTTAAAACGGTAAGTCGTAGCACACCAGTAGGTACTTAAAAAATAGGCCATAAGATTTATTTGTGTCGTTTTGAGTGAGAACTTCCTAAGAGTCGAAAACTCTGACAAGGTCTCTAAACTGCTACAGTCCCCGAATTTTTATTCTATGCGTAAAATACTTCAAAACTATGCCGCTTGTAGTCTCTTTTGTATTGGCAAAATAAAACACTAATACATTGTCACTAAGATCATAGAAAGCTCCCCAACTTGCATCTCATCGATGTTGATATAAAAAGACAGGTATCTAGCGGTGTAGCACTACCAGGAGATACCCTAGTCGGTTTTTGTAGGATATTTCTGTATAAATGCTATGCCATTACGATTTTAGTTCCAGAGACCTCTCATCCGTGGAACACATGTCTATATTGGTATCACCCATATTACTACATAGATGGTTATAACTGCTACCAAACTAAAGGAGTCACACAAATAAATACTAAAGTTTTGCCCGCCACCATTTGGAGGTTTTTTGAACCCTGACGCCTTCGTCTTTCCCAAAACGAATGTTTTAGCGCTCAACATTGCAATTACTCGTAAAAACGTCGTGAACGTCCATATATGCTATGGATTTTTTAAGGTAAATTGAAACTCCACAAAACCTCCTGGCCTGAGTGAAAAAATGTTTCGATCGGTATTCGTTAAAGAATGAAATCGCATAATTTTTAGTCCGCCAAGTTTCCTAAAGATGCACCAGATAAAGTTCAGGCTTAATTCTTTCAAAGAAGATAATTCTGTCATTTAGCTTGTTTGTCATGCGCCTTAATTTATTTATTAAAGCTAGATTACAACAACCGGTAAACGCTTTGGTAATACTGTCAACGTCATAATAAGATTGACCGTTTTTTGAACGTGTTGTAACTACAGGCAATTCGTCAAATTGCCTCTAATACTGCAGTGAGAACTTTTCGGCCAGAGCCACAAACGCCACTTTCCGGATATCTTTTGCGTTTTTGCTTACTTTGCGCTATTTTATTCCATTGTTATAAGTCCGAAGTTATAGTCACAGCGTTAATGACACGTACCTATATGCATAGATAGAAACTTTTGTATAGCAGATCGAAAATTTCCTACTATGCCCTACTCACAGATTTACAAGGGGCGTTAAGCCTCTTCCAAGACCCTCCGGAGGTAGGTCGGGCAGTTGCAGGGGTCGAAGGTATAGCGCGTGTTAATCTCATTGCCACTGTGGTAGTTATGCTTTTTGCACCCCCAGCAGGAGGATATGCAGCACTTTGAGTCTGATAAACTGCAGTTCGAATCCCGGTTCTAATCCCGGTGCCGGACAGTTTCCACCGGATATCAAAAAAAATCCACGTATTGCTGGAATTGCACAAAGGGGCTTGGGGTGCGGCCTGACCCCGCGACCATTGCCGGTAATGCACTCCCTCACCAGAGCAGGATTGGCCACCCTGGTGTAGTAACGGGCACAACCTTCCATGAATACGCGAATGAACCTCGGCCCTCAGTCCCCAGTGGCTGCGAAGCAACTGACCACGCCGGCGGTCAGACCTGTGACGGAGCAGAGGGTGCTAAGAATCCCTGGATCCGGACAGGCCGCCGATGGAATCTGAACCTGCAACGTTTAACGCGCGATCCTTATCTAGCGAAGCAAGTCTCGAGGTGCTGTTCGAGGAATTAGAGGGCAATAAATGGGATGTAATAGGGTTTAGTAAGGTTAGGAGGGCAGGCGAAGCATTTACGGTGCTGAAAAATGAACACGTCTTATGTTACCGTGGTCTAGAGTACAGAAGAGAACTGGGAGTGGGATTTCTAGTCAACAAAAGCATAGCTGGCAACATAGACGAATACTATAGCATTAACGAAAGGGCAGCAGGTCTTGTAATTAGGCTCAATAAGAGGTACAAGCTCAAGGTGGTGCAGGGCTACGCGCCCACATCCAGCCACGACGACCAAGTAGTGGAACACCTCTATGAAGATGTGAAATCGGCAATGGATAAAGTAAAAACACAGTATACCGTAGTTATGGGGGACTTCAATGCTAAAGTAGGCAAGAATCAGGCTGGAGACAAGGCTGTTGGGTACTATGGTCTGGGTTGTAGAAATAGCAGGGGGGACCTACTAGTTGAGTTTGCAGAACGGAATAACCTACGCATAATGAATGCCTTCTTCTGTAAACGGGAGAGTAGGAAGTGGACCTGGAGGAGCCCGAATGGGGAGCACAAAAACGAAATAGACTTCATATTATGCGATAACCCTGGCGTCGTGCAGGATGAGGAAGTGCTCAGAAGGGTAAGGTGTAGTGACCACCGTATGGTAAGATCTCGAATGAGGCTAGATTTGAGGAGGGACCGCAACAAGCTAGTACGAAAGAAGCCGATAAATGAGCTAACAGTTAGACGCAAAGCAGAAGAATTCGGCATCGCGCTGCAGAACCGATATTCCGCCCTGAACGAGGAAGCCGAGCTTACTACACAGGAAGCCAGCGACAACCTTATACGCATTATCACGGAGTGTGCAGTAGAAGTCGGGGGCACGATGGCAAGACAGGATACTGGTAAACTTTCACATGAGACGAAAGACATATTCAGAAAAAGGCAAACCATGAGAATCTCTAGCGCAGCTGACAGAATAGAACTACCGGAGCTTTCCAAGTTAATCAATAAGCGTAAGACCGCTGACATACGAAAGTATAATATCGAGAGGATCGAATACGCTGTGAAGAACGGAAGTAGCCTGAAAGCAGTGAAGAGACGTCTTGGCGTGGGGAAAAATTAGATGTATGCACTTAAGGATAAGCAAGGCAATGTCGTCACAAATAGGGATAAAATAGTCACAGTGGCCGAGGAGTTCTATAGGGATCTCTACAGAAGCTGGGACATACAGGATAATGCCAAACGAGACAGTAGTTCAGAGGAGATAGACATCCCACCAGTTACGACCGAAGAAGTAAGGAAGGCTTTGAAAGAAATGAAAGAGGCAAAGCACCTGGTGATGATCAGATAAAAGCAGACCTCTTGAAGGATGGCGGCGAAATTGTACTTGAAAAACTGGCAAACCTTTATACGCAATGCGTAATGACCGCAAGGGTACCAGAATCCTGGAAGAACGCGAACATCATCCTAATCCATAAGTAAGGCGACATGAAGAACTCGAAATATTACAGGCCGATCAGCTTACTGTCAGTCGTCTACAAGGTATTTACCAAGCTAATCGCTAACCGAATTTCTGCAACCTTAGATTTCAGTCAACCTAAAGAACAAGCAGGGTTCCGTAAAGGTTATTCAACAAGGGACCATATTCACACGATCAATCAGGTGATAGAGAAGTGCGCTGAGTATACTGAACCTCTATATATAGCCTTCATAGATTATGAGAAAGCATTTGACTCAGTCGAAACCCTAGCAGTCATTCAGGCATTACGGAACCAGCGGGTAGATGAGCATTATGTAAGAATACTAGAGGATATCTACAATGGGTCTACAGCTACCATCATCCTCCATAGGGAGAGCAGTAAAGTACCTATAAGGAAGGGTGTCAGACAAGGAGACACAATCTCTCCAATGTTATTCACAGCATGCTTACAAGAAGTATTCCGAACGTTGGATTGGGAACAGGGGGGAGTAAGGGTTAATGGAGAATACCTCAGTAACATCAGATTTGCTGATGACGTTGCCTTGCTAAGTAACTCGGGGGATGAATTGCAAAGCATGCCTTCCGCAATGGGTGAACAGAGTAGAACCATGGGCCTGAAAATTAATATGCAGAAAACTAAAGTAATGATCAATAAAATCGGGACAGCACAGCAGTTTAAGATAGGTGGCCAGGCAGTGGAAGTGGTAAGCGAATATATCTACTTAGGCCAAGTTGTGACCCCAGATCCCAACCATGAGGCAGAGATAATTAGAAGGATCATAATGGGGTGGGGTGCATATGGCAGGCATTCTCAGATAATGAATAGCAGCCTACCATTGTCGCTGAAGAAGAAAGTGTACGACAGCTGCATCTTACCGGTACTCACCTACGGGGCAGAAACTTGGAGGCTCACTAAGAGGGTTCAACATAAATTGAGAACGACTCAGCGGGAAATGGAGCGCAAAATGATAGGTGTAACATTAAGGGACAAGAAGAGAGCGGAGTGGGTCAGGGAGGAAACTGGTGTTAAAGACATATTAGTAAAAATTAGGAAGAAGAAATGGACGTGGGCAGGGCATGTAATGCGAAGGCAAGATAACCGCTGGTCATTAAGGGTAACAGAGTGGATCCCTAGAAAAGGCAAGCGTTGCAGGGGGCGGCAGAAAGTTAGATGGGCAGATGAGATCAAGAAGTTTGTGGGGATAAATGGTCAAAGTTGGCGCAGGACCGAGGTAATTGGAGAATAATGGGAGAGGCCTTTGCCCTGCAGTGGACGTAGATAGGCGGGTGATGATGATGATGAAGAAACTGCGGTATTTATCAAGGTGCTCGTCGACTTAACAATTGCTGCAGTGTCGGAGGATTGTGTTCGAAAAAACGACACCATGTCTACGAAATGTTCACGTTTTTACCGAGCAGGGCATTATATACCTCTTTCTTGATTTGCAGCAAGTGTTTCTTGCCACGTTTTCCTTCCCACGATGCTTAGACCTTGAGGTCCTTCTCCGAGCAGTCGAGATGGTTTTGCTTAATGAGGCGTTGTGGGGTGGAGTCTGTCTAGATGTGCTCTTCTAGGCATACCTATTTGATTTCTGTGAGGTTTACCTCCGGGAGTTTTGTCGTGAGCTCTTTTTTCAAACTGTCTTGTGTCTTATTAATTTCGTTATTCCTTCTCTTCTTTCCTTTTGCAAGTTGGAGACATGACTATCTCTTCTCTCTGCGACCTGATATTAACAGGCTTAAGGCCAATGTCAGCGTGGTTAATGGTCGTCAAGGTTTCTTCAATTACCTTCACGGGAGGAAGGTTAGAACTGCACTACAAATTCAGTTTTTGTTTTCTGCCTTGTTGCAGGTTCGTCGGAATCAGAATTTGGGAATTATTTCTTATGCTATAACGAAGCTCCGGGCATAATGGCGCATGGCTCCCTGAGACCCGTGACCCACCCTCCTGCGAATTTGATATCTTGGTTTGCTTCAAGGGCAAGCGTCTTTACTCTGATGTACTCTGCTAGTAGAACGTCCAAGTCATTGCGGACTCCTTGTTCTTGGAACTTGTTTGAAATCCACATGAGGAAAAAAGAACCTGCTATCGCTGTTATACAGCTTGGCCAAGACGGAATTTTCCCTGTCTGGATAACTTGTGTGGGCTTCTTGGAGGCTGGGGAAATCGTCCTCACAGTCTTCAGGCTTTTTACTCATTCTCGACTGTTGTTCTCGGAAGCCGCATTCCAATGCGGAGTCCTCTGTTGAGTTAATGTTTGTAAAGGGAAGTGTTATTTCTTGATTTTATCATTGCACTTGTCCCCATTTTTCGGCTTTGTCAGTGTCTGAAAGAAGCATTTCTTTAGAAACCTCTCAGTGTCCCAGGCAGGGTCTGACGGTTCTTTACTTATTGTGTGTTTGGTTTTCTTTTTGAATATTGTTCTTTGCTTGAAAAGTGTTTTACTTGCGTTTTCCTTCGTTCGTGTCACCGTTATTCGGGCTCTCTGGCTCAGTGCTTGCCGTTAACAAGATTCATGCTTACAGCCAAAATCGGCAGAGTCTCTTTGTTGGGAATGGAGGTTGTAACATTGAATTGGCTACTGTTTATGCTCCCAAATATTTAAATCAATATTTGATTTTTTTTGGCAGTATCTGATAAATTTGGTGAATTCGGTTTTTGCGTCTGTAAGGACAGGGCTGTCGTCAATATAAAATGAGTCCCTTACATAAAGGGGCCGAGGCCTAACGGTTTGCAAGGTTTTTATCGTTCGATTTGCAATTACTGCGAGCGTGGCCCGAAGAGAAGTTTTCTAGGTGGTAGGTGGAACTTTTTGGAGCTGCACGATGAGGTTTCAAAATGAAGTCCGTTACATTCTGTCCACTGTTTTTAATTTCCAGTTAATGACTGCGTTGAGAGACTGAGGTGCTTAAGAAGGTTTCGGCCAGCTGACAAAGAATTTGTCATTTTGCACGCGAGAGTTTCTTCAACGCAGCTTCCTTGAGTGACAGTGGTAATGTTGAACTGAAGATTTTCACGGTCGCGGCCTACAGGTGGTTGTGATTGTTTTGGTGACCCAAATATAGCCCAATTGTTACGGAATAGAGTCCATTTTGGTTCAGTTAATGTGTTTTTCCGGGCTTGTAGTCGATGATATTTTACTTGAGTGGCTTCGAGGTGTTGTTGCGACTGGTATAGGGCCAATTGTAGAGCACACTTTTTAGGACACTACAAAGAAATCACTTTTTCCGCGTGCGCAGATGAGCGTGGGCCAGAGGCTTCGGCCATGGTTGCTGAATGCGCACAATGCTCTAGCGTCCGCCACGTAGATATTTCATTAGTTCTTCCTTACTTATTGTGCCTGCGGTTGAAGTACAAGTTAAGACTTAAGACTTGGCCACTGCTATCCTCGCTGTCACCACCAGGGTTAGAGGCCCCCCGCCCGCTAACGGGCCGCGAAGACTTCTGCCTGGCCAACGCCACGATGACCCGCTGGACGGCCTAGAGTTGGAGGAATTGGTTGTCAGATCGCTTCGCCTCGTCAAACCGGGCGGAAGTCTTTCTGATGTAGAATATTCTGCGAGCGCACGAGCAGCCATGCAGTGTGCACAAATTGCAGAAAAGGTTTCAATGTTGCACCGCCGCCGTAGAGCCACGAATTGTATAAATATATATATATATATATATATATATATATATATATATATATATATATATATATATATATATATATATATATATATATATATATATATATATATATATATATATATATATATATATATATATATATATATATATATATATATATATATATATATATATATATATATATATATATATATATATATATATATATATATATATATATATATATATATATATATATATATATATATATATATATATTTAATTAACAGTGCAGGGCTTAGCAGCTGAATAGTATATTAAATTAGAGTCACCACGCAAAACATAACAATATATAATACGACGTTTCGGCTGGAAACCGGCCTTTTTCATGTGAAGTACATAGGTCGAATACAGGGTATGTGTAGGCTCTCAAGGAGTGCTGTGAGCACTTGGGCATATTATTTCAAAAGTGTACAGCAAGAAACAAGTGGAAAGAAACGTACTGCACGACTGGGCGCGTAGGTAGTTCATCTCAATATAAAACGCGGCGAAAATCAAACGCGAGGCAATTAGGAAGCGTGTTTCCTTCAGCCACCGCCCACCCACGCACCGCAATATTAGGAAAAGTAAAAAAATAAGGAAGGGGTATAGGCATCTTACTCCAAAGGAGCGGAAACAACCTGCCGCTTAAGGCGGAAGCGTAGAATCGACAATTAGTCGTCCAGACACTGGGAAACGCAAAATGACAGAAGGCGACGTGGAATTTCAAGAATGCAGGCGGGAGGATTAGCGAGGGGGCCGCGTCCTCATAGGGAAAGTGCCACCGCTTCGGGAGGAGACCAGATAATAGCCACAAATGGCTTATCTGTGGCCCGGGTCCCGGCACAAGGCGGACAATGACAACTCCTCGAAGGGCGCCGATGCAGACAGAGCTGTGCGTCAGCCACCCAAGAAGAGCGCAGGCTGTGCGAGGATTTCGAGAAATGACACACAAGGCAGGAAATAAACAAAAAAACAGCACACTGAAAAATGCAGTTGCACGAGCCCCCGGCTCATGACAGGAAATGAATAGATAGAACAAATTGTCAGCTGACATTTGATATTTTGCAAGTAACAAGGGTTTGCCCATTATGAAAAAAGTAAAAGAAAGATGTGACGCACGTACGAGAACAAATCTCTAATGATCTAGGGAGAAAAAAAGTCACTTCGTAGCTAGTCATCAATGGCAGTATAAATTCGCACACAGCATTCTTTAAACAAACTGACAATCGAAAGAATACAAAGAATACATGTGTACAAATCGTAGAACATGGGGAACCATAGCAGTGAACAAAAATAGCTTACAAAATGACATTTCGCGCAAAAAAGCAGTGAAGCATACGGAGAAAATAAGTTATTCACAACACTAGACCGAATAGTGCTTGGAAAGTGTAATGATGGGATACAGCAAGATTTCGTGCAGGAGAAGCATTAAAGCATACGGAAAAGTAACCTGCTGACAACGATGAACCATCCAACGGTTGAGAAGTGGTAACGTGCGATACGTGCCCCTACAAGGTCTAGGTTTGAAGGCACGACAGCCTTCCCTGAGACTCATTGATACCTCTTGTGAGAGTGTTATATTTGTGGATCAGATAAGATTCGCAGGCTTCCCTGTCGAAATGGGTTTTAAATCCTGATTGGAGCACTGTGGCCTTAAATTGATCGAACGGGTGTTTCAAAGAGTTGATATGTTTGGAAAGGGGGAGATAAGGTTTTGTTTTTGCATCGGATCTGTGAATATTGATGCGAGTTCTAAAAGAATTTTCACTCTGTCCAATATATTGCACACCACAATCACTAAATTCTAGGAGGAAACTATATTTGCCGTGTAACAATAAATATTGCCCCTGATCTGCATGGAAAAGTCAGATTGCCTGCTCTGAGCGGTTGTGGTTGGTGTCATCATTAGACACAATTTGCACAGGGGTTTTCAAAATGGTGTGGAACCTGTGAAACTAGTTTCTCTTGATCGAGATGATGTTACAATGTCTCTGATGTTTCTTGCCCGACGATACACCACGCGTGGTGGGTCTGGAATGACGTGCGTCGTTCTTTCACTCTGGAGCAAGATGTTTTTGTGTCTTCTTATAGTTTCATTGACGTTTGGGCCAGATGCCGAATATGTCAGAATCAGATTGGTTTGTGACCTCGAAGTGGAGGTTTTATTGCCACTAATAAGGCTAGAACGCTCCTGTTCTGATGCCTTCATGATTGAATCTTTAATGAGTGGTAGTGGGTATTTTTGTTCGGCGAGGTCACTGCGGAGCTTATCACAATTAGAAGCGAAGTCATTTTGGTTAGATCAAATTCTGCGGAAGCGTAGGGCTTGGCTGTATGGAATGGCCGTTTTGGAGTGTCTCACGTGGCTGCTTTGAAAGTTCAAGAATTGGTGTAGGTCGGTGGGTTTTTGTACACAGAAGTCTCTAGTCTGTTTCCGTTAGTTGTTATCTGGACGTCAAGGAAATTTATTGTAGAAGTTGAATACTCATGTGAGAATGAGATATTACTGCGAGCACTGTTGAAATCGGATATGAATTGTTTCAGGGCTTCCTCACCATGAGACCAAACCAAGAACATTTTCTTGGCTTGGTCTCATTGTGAGGAAGCCCTGAAACAATTTATATCCGATTCCAACAGTGCTCACAGTGGTATCTCATTCTCACTTGAGTATTCAACTTCTACAATAAATTTCCTTTACGTGCAGATAACAACTAACGGACACAGACTAGGTACTTGTGTGTACAAAAACCCACCGACCTACACCAATTCTTGAACTTTCAAAGCAGGCAAGGTGAGACACTGCAAAACGGCCATTACATACAGCCAAGCCCTACGCTTCGGCAGAATTTGCTCTAACCAAAATGACTTCGCTTCTAATTGTGATAAGCTCCGCAGTGACCTCACCGAACAAAAATACCCATACCACTCATTAAAGATTCAATCATGAAGGCATCAGAACAGGAGCGTTCTAGCCTTATTAGTGGCAATAAAACCTCCACTTCGAGGTCACAAACCAATCTGATTCTGACATATTCGGCATCTGGCCCAAACGTCAATGAAACTATAAGAAGACACAAAAACATCTTGCTCCAGAGTGAAAGAACGACGCACGTCATTCCAGACCCACCACGCGTGGTGTATCGTCGGGCAAGAAACATCAGAGACATTGTAACATCATCTCGATCAAGAGAAACTAGTTTCACAGGTTCCACACCATTTTGAAAACCCCTGTGCAAATTGTGTCTAATGATGACACCAACAACAAGCGCTCAGAGTAGGCAATCTGACTTTTCCATGCAGACCAGGGGCAATATTTATTGTGACACTGCAAATATAGTTTACCTCCTAGAATTTAGGGATTGTGGTGCGCAATATATTGGACAGACTGAAAATTCTTTTAGAACACGCATCAATATTCACAGATCCGATGCAAAAACAAAACTTTATCTCCCTGTTTCCAAACATATCAACTCTTTGAAACACACGTTCGATCAATTTAAGGCCACAGTGCTCCAATCAGGATTTAAAACCCATTTCGACAGGGAAGCCTGCGAATCTTATCTGATCCACAAATATAACACTCTCACAAGAGGTATCAATGAGTCTCAGGGAAGGATGTCGTGCCTTAAAAACCTAGACCTTGTAGCGGGATGTATCGCACGTTACCACTTCTCAACCGTTGAATGGTTCATCGTTGTCAGCCGGTTACTTTTCCGTACGCTTTAATGCTTCTCCTGCACGAAATCTTGCTGTATCCCATCATTACACTTTCCAAGCACTATTCGGTCTAGTGTTGTGAATAACTTATTTTCTCCGTATGCATCATTGCTTTTTGCCCGAAATGTCATTTTGTAAGCTATTTTTGTTCACTGCTATGGTTCCCCATGTTCTACGATTTGTACACGTGTATTCTTTGTATTCTGTCGATTGTCAGTTTGTTTAAAGCATGCTGTGTGTGAATTTATCCTGCCATTGATGACTAGCTACGAAGTGTCTTTTTTTTCTCCTTAGATCATTGGAGATTTGTTCTCGTACGTGCGTCACATCTTTCTTTTACTTTTTTCCTAATGTGCAAACCCTTGCTACTTGCAAAAATATCAAATGTAAGCGGACAATTTGTTGAATCTATCCCTTTCATGTCATGAGCCGGGTGCTCGTTCAACTGCTTTTTTCTGTGTGCTATTTCTTTGTTTATTTCCTGCTTTGTGTGTCATTTCTCAAAGTCCTCGCACAGCCTGCACTCTTCTTGGGTGGCTGACGCACAGCTCTGTCCGCGTCGGCGCCCTTCGAGGAGTCGTCATTGTCCGCCTTGTGCCCGAGACACGGGCCGCGGGTAAGCCATGTGTGGCTATTATGTGGTCTCCTCCCGCCGCGGCGGCACTTTCCTTTGAGGACGCGGCCCCCTCGGTAATCATCCCGCCTGCATTCTTGAAATTCAACGTCGCCTTCTGCCATTTTGCGTTCCCCAGTGTCTGGACGACTAATTGTCGATTCTACGCTTCCGCCTTAAGCGGCAGGTTGTTTCCGCTCCTTTGGAGTAAGATGCCCAGTACCCCTTTCTTATTTGTTTATTTTCTTAATATTGCTGTGCGTGGGTGGGCGGTGGCTGAAGGAAACACGCTTCCTAAGTGCCTCGCTTTTGCTTCTCGCCGTGTTGTATATTCAGGTGAATTACTTGCAGGCCCAGTCGTGCAGTACGTTCCTTTCCACTTGTGTCTTGCTGTACACTTTTGAAATAATATGTCCACGTGCTCACAGCGCTCCTGGCGAGCCTACATATACCCTGCATGCGAACTATGTACTTCACTTGAAACAGGCTGGTTCGCAGCCGAAACGTCGTATATATATATATATATATATATATATATATATATATATATATATATATATATATATATATATATATATATATATATATGTATATATATATATATTTATATATATATATATATCAGAATGGGAAATGAAGGGATTGTTGAAAGTAACATAAATAGCAGTTGGCAGTGTCAAGAAAACTTTAGAAAGCAAAGGGGAGGATGTTTCAGGTCATTGGAATATATAAAGAATTTGGAAAGAAAGAAATAAAGTGGAGAACAATTTTGACTGCCAACAACCATTTCCGTCTAATTTTCCCGAGCTTCTCATTTCCTATATATGTATAACTATATATATATATATATATTTATATAAATATTGTCGCGAAGACAAGGACAATGCAGTTGCCTTGAATGAGAAACACGTTTATTGGAGCGAACTTGTGCTCCACTAACAACTCAAAAGAATACAGAGGCGGCGCAGCAGCGGTCAACAAAGTGACTTGCACAGGCGAGTGTCGTCGAATCGAATGCTCCGGCGTCCGCACTGCAGGCTTTTTATCTTTCGGCGCGCGTGGTTCTCGAAACGTCGATTCACATGGAGAACATAGTAGATCCAAGAAGATTATTCTGGGCTGTTCACGTTAGATCAGAATGCTCTCCCTATCACGACAGATAACACATGCGGCACAGAAAGAAAGAATGGAACCCGCGCTTCCCTTGGCGCAGAGATAACACAGACCGGCGCAGCCGGGCGGTAAAAGCAAAACACAAATAAACAAACCCAATGTATGGTTCGCGGCATTACCCCCCTCTAAGAGTGCATCACCCCGATGCTAACATAAGTGACAGTCCGAAAATAAAAAAAAAAATTCGTTATCGTCCGTAAAAAGGTTTTAAGCGAACCACGTGGACGACTTCGGGCCGCGTGCGTCGTCGTTATGTTCCGGAATCACCATCGGGGATCACCCCGTAGGTAAGTTGGCCGACACGTCGTAGAATTTGGTAGGGTTCAAAATACCGTCGCAGGAGCTTCTCACTGAGTCCGCGTCGTCGGATGGGAGTCCAAACCCACACACGATCCCCTGGTTGGTACTCGGCGTCTCGGCGTCGGAGGTTGTAGCGGCCCGCATCCACCAGCTGCTGGTTCGTTATACGAACTCGAGCGAGCTGGCGGGCCTCCTCCGCACGTTGAAGATATCCGTAGACGTCGGCGTTGAGGTCGTCGTCTTCTACGTGCGGAAGCATGGCGTCGAGCATCAAAGTCGGCCTTCTACCGTAGACAAGCTCGAACGGCGTCAGCTGCGTCGTCTCCTGGATAGCCGTGTTGTACGCAAACGTGACATACGGGAGCACTTCATCCCAAGTCTTATGTTCAACGTCAACGTACATTGAAAGCATATCTGCGATCGTCTTGTTCAGACGTTCTGTTTGTCCGTTCGTTTGGGGGTGGTACGCCGTCGTTCTTCGGTGTTCCGTGTTGCTGTAGCGTAATATCCTTGCATCAGCTCCGCAGTAAATGCCGTTCCGCGGTCGGTGATTAGGACTTCCGGGGCTCCATGTCGCAGCACAACTTGGCTTATAAAGAACTTTGCCACTTCTTGTGCAGTCCCCCTCGGAAGAGCGGCGGTCTCTGCGTAGCGCGTCATGTAGTCTGTCGCTACGACAATCCACTTGTTCTGTGATCGTGACGTAGGAAACGGGCCTAAAAGGTCCATTCCAATCTGTTGAAATGGTCTCGATGGGACGGCGATCGGTTGCATGCAGCAGTCCGGCGGGTCTTGTCGGTGGCGTTTTTCGTCGCTGGCAGTCACGGCAGCTCCGGACGTAGTGGGTGACGTCCGAGGTAAGGCCGGGCCAGTAGCACCTCGCCGTGATTTTTCCAATAGTGCGGGCTGTGCCGAGATGTCCGGAAGACGGGTCGTCGTGGCACGCTTCCAAAATTTCGTCACGAAGGTCCGCGGGAATGACGAGAAGGTAATTCGCTCTTGTTCCGGGGCTGAAATTCTTCTTCACGAGCACGGAGTTTCTCAGGCTGAATGCTGGTGGGCTGCGTTTGAAGGTCCTAGGAACGGCAACGTTGCATCCCTCGAGGTACTCGATTATGACGCGTAAGTCGGGGTCGGCACGCTGCTGGGCGGCTAGGTCGCTCTCCGTCACGATCCCGAAGAACGCACTTTCTTCATCAGCGTCTTGTGGTCGTGGGTCGACGGGGGCGCGGGACAGGCAGTCGGCGTCGGAGTGTTTCCTGTCGGATTTATAAACGACTGTAACGTCGACCTCCTGCAGGCGCAAGCTCCACCGCCCAAGACGGCCAGAGGGGTCCTTCAAATTGGCGAGCCAACGCAGCGCATGGTGGTCTGTTACAACCTTGAATGGCCTTCCATACACGTATGGGCGAAATTTTGAAATCGCCCTTATAATAGCCAGGCACTCTTTCTCAGAGGCAGAATAGTTTTTCTCCTCCTTCGACAGACCCCGGCTGGCATAGGCGATTACCCTTTCGCAGCCGCTTTGCTTTTGGACAAGGACGGCACCCAAGCCTATATCACTGGCGTCCGTGTGCATTTCCGTTTCGGCATTTTCGTCCAAATCAGCGAGCACGGGCGGGCTTTGCAGGCGTTTTTGCAGCTCGCAGAATGCTTTTTCTTGGTCGTTTTCCCAGCTGAAAGGGGTGCTATCTTTCGTCAAGCGCGTGAGTGGCTCTGCAATGCGTGCGAAGTTTGCGACGAAGCGCCGGTAGTATGCGCAAAGTCCGAGAAATCTTCCCACGCTCTTCTTGTCTTTCGGCCTTGGGAAGTTCGCAATGGCTGAAGTTTTGGCCGGGTCAGGTAGGACTCCCGCGGCGTTGACGACGTGGCCCTAGAACTAGAGTTCCCCTTATGCGAAACGGCACTTTTCATGCTTCAGCGTCAACCCCGACGTACGAATGGCCTCGAGTACAGACTCCAACCTTGCAAGGTGTTCGTCGAAAGTCCGGGCGAGTACCACTACGTCGTCGAGGTATACGAGGCAGGTGTGCCACTTAAGGCCAGCTAGCACAGTGTCCATGACTCTTTGAAACGTCGCTGGTGCTGTGCACAGCCCAAACGGCATCACCTTGAACTCGTATAGGCCGTCTGGGGTTATAAATGCAGTCTTCTCTCGGTCTCTCTCGTCCACTTCAATTTGCCAGTAGCCGGTCTTCTGGTCCATCGATGAGAAGTACTTCGCGTGGTAGAGGTGGTCGAGGGCGTCGTCGATTCGGGGGAGGGGGTACACGTCCTTTTTCGTGATTTTGTTCAGTCGCCAGTAGTCAACACAAAACCTTAATGTGCCGTCTTTTTTCTTTACGAGTACGACGGGTGCAGCCCAGGGGCTTTTCGATGGCTGTATAATGTCGTCGCTGAGCATGTCGTCGACTTGAGTCCGGGTGGCTTCCCGTTCGTGTGAAGAGACGCGGTATGGTGACTGTCGGGTAGGTCGGGCTCCATCTTCGGTTATTATTCGGTGCTTCGCTAGAGGGGTCTGACGTAGTTTTGCGCTCGACGAAAAACATTCGTTATAGGGACGCAGCAAAGCCAATAACTTGTTCCGTTGTTGTTGCGGTAGCGCCGGATTCACGTCGAAGAGTTGCGGGAGCTTGAAGGTTTCTACGGGTGTGCGTTCAAAGTCGGCGACCGCGATCACGTCACTTGCTTCTTGCGCTTCTCCGAGGAATGCAATTGCCGCACCCTTGTTTAAATGCTGGTACTCCTCGGGGAAATTAGTAACCAAAGTGTGGGATTGGTGTTCCTTGAAGTGCGCAATGCCTCTTGCGACCGACACACCACGGTCGAGAAGCACCCTTTGATCAGTGTTTACGATAGCGTCGACGTCAGGAGCAGCATCTTCACAGTAGACGGCGACCATCAAGCTTGCGCGGGGTGGCAGGGCGACATGATCATCGGCAATCCTTACAGCAGCACGTCGTTCGGGGTTCGGTTCCGGCGTCATGGAGTGATTGGGGAAAAAAGTTATTGACTTGGTCGGCAGATCGATTATTGCACCGTTGTCCATCAAAAAGTCTATTCCTAGAATTGCGTCGCGGGAGCAGTTAGGCAGAATGACGAACGCCGCAGGGTACGTTGTGCCGTCTATGGTGACGCGCGATGTGCACGTTCCACCTGGCGTCACGAGGTGGCCTCCTGCTGTGCGTATGTGCGGACCGTCTCATCTTGTCATAACTTTCTTCAGTTTAGACGGAAATGGTCCGCTCATTACCGAATAGTCAGCTCCCGTGTCTACGAGGGCGACTACGTCAAAGTCGTCGATGGACACCTTGACGTCAGATGCAGTCTTCCTTAAGTTCCGTGTTCATCGGGGCGTCGTATCTCTGTTTGTACGTGTTGACGGTCGGGCACTGTGCATCGTCGTTGTCGTCGTCTTGTCAACGGACGTCTCGGTCAGGTCGGGTACGCGTCGCGCCGTGTAGCTGTCGTCATGTTCAGGAGTCTTGTTAGGGCTAGGTCGGGTCGTCGGGTTGAGGTCATGTCGTGAATGATGGTCTTCAGCGAGTCGCTGCGTCGTTGGAGGGTTTTCATTTTTCCGCCGTTGTGGCATCTGGTGTAGCCGTACCGGATCCAAAACAGAACCTTGTATCCGTCGAATAGGATTTGAGCGGCGTCTGTGCAACTTTACCTCCCGAAGTTGCTGCTTTTAGTTTCCCCCGCGTGGGCTGGGGGACCTTCCACGTGAGAAGTCAGCAGTGCTGCGGCGGTTCGGTGACTGATACGGGTAGGGCGACGGTGAACGGTTGAAGCGGGCTGGTCCTCGGTTGGTGTTGGAGAGGTATGCTCCGATCTCAGCAGGGCGCTGGCCGTATGGGGGGCGTGGGGCGTCGACGGAGAACCCTCGCAAACTGGGCCTCTTGTAGGGACAGCGACGGTAGATGTGGTCGGCCTCTCCACGGTGGTAGCACAGCGGGCGATTATCGGGCGTTCGCCACACGTCGGTCTTCCTTGGCGTCAGGTATTGGTCTACATTGCGTCGGGCGGGCGGCATTGGACGGC
This sequence comes from Haemaphysalis longicornis, assembly GCF_048455015.1. NCBI lineage: Eukaryota > Metazoa > Arthropoda > Arachnida > Ixodida > Ixodidae > Haemaphysalis > Haemaphysalis longicornis. The sequence continues at coordinate 38,628,450 of NW_027526214.1, read as the reverse complement.
GGTATGGCTAGGCCTCTTGACGACGGGTTGGGGCAGAGCGGGGTTGACGAACAGCCGAGGATTAGGTCATGGCTTGTGGTTCGCGGGGTGCTTCCGACGGCGTAGAAGTTCCCAGTGCGTTTTGGACTTCTTCTCGGATTACGCCGGTCAGGGAAGCCACTTGAGGTTGCGGCGTCGTTGGAAAAAGCTTACGAAGCTCCTCCCTGACCACTGCTCGGATGGTCTCTCGCAATGTGTTGGAGCTTCGATTTGCGGCACCGAAGGTCTCCGAGAACAGCACGTTGACAGGGCGATCGTACTGCCTCGTTCGAATTTCTAGCGTCTTCTCCATCGCGGCCGCCTCAGACGCGAATTCCGCCACTGTCTTCAGAGGGTTACGGACTAGACAAGCAAAAAGCTCTTGCTTCACTCGTCGCATTAGAATCCTGAGCTTCTTTCCCTCGGTCATTTCAGGGTCCGCACGACGAAAAGGTCGCTTAATGTCCTCAACGAAAATCACGACTCCTTCGTTGGGGTGCTGCGTTCGAGTTTCAAGCAAAAGCGCAGCTCGCTCTTTTCTCACCACGGTAGTGAAAGTCTTAAGGAACTCCCTTTTGAATTGAGTCCAGTCGGTCAAACAGCTCTCATGATTCTCGAACCAAGTTCGAGCAGCATCTTCTAAGTAAAAGAAGACATGCCAGAAAGTTTCTTCGTCGTCCCACCTGTTGAAGATGCGGACGCGCTCCAGCTTCTCCAACCATTCTTCGGGGTCTTCAGCGGGGGCTCCCCGGAACGATGGCGGTTCTCGGAGCTGCTGCAGGATGATTGGCGACGTTGTTTCTTGCACCATGGTGTTGGTTGCAGCGTTCCTTCTCTTGGGCCCTTCTGGCAGAAGACCGAACTCGGGTAGCAATCCTTGCAGTCGGGGGCTTTCTCTGGTTGGACTAGCTTGGCGGCTTCGAGATGTCGTAGAGGGCATAAAGGCCTAGTACCCCGCACCTACACCAGATGTCGCGAAGACAAGGACGATGCAGTTGCCTTGAATGAGAAACACGTTTATTGGAGCGAACTTGTGCTCCCCTAACAACTCAAAAGAATACAGAGGCGGCGAAGCAGCGGTCAACAAGGTGACTTGCACAGGCGAGTGTCGTCGAATCGAAAGCTCCGGCGTCCGCACTGCAGGCTTTTTATCTTTCGGCGCGCGTGGTTCTCCAAACGTCGATTCACATCGAGAACATAGTAGATCCAAGAAGAATATTCTGGGCTGTACACGTTAGATCGGAATGCTCTCCCTATCACGACAGATAACACATGCGGCACAGAAAGAAAGAATGGAACACGCGCTTCCCTTGGCGCAGAAATAACACAGACCGGCACAGCCGGGCGGAAAAAGCAAAACACAAATAAACAAACCCAATGTATGGTTCGCGGCAATATATTAATATCCCAGAAAGTGGAGGGTAAAGTAGCCCCGCTGGTAGCGTAGTGGTTATCGCACCGGACCAGTATTCTGGAGGTCTTGGGTTCGGTCCCACCTCGCCCCCGCACGGGGCACCTTGAGCAATCCTGGTGACTGTACTGGCGATACCGCGGACCCCGAGCCCCCAAACATAAGCTGGATCCAACCATGGCGATGTGTTTATAGGTGGAGGGTTAGAAACCACGAACGGTGGCCGTCGGAGCCCAGGTCAAGCTCCGGCGGATGGGTTCCCTGTCTGTTCACCAGGCAGGGAGCTCCGGGACCTCTTTGACTACCAGGGTAAGGTCAAAGAAGAAAGTACCCCCGTCTCCCTGCTTTCCAATGTATCATATGGCATTTTTCAAACCCCCCCCCCCAAACGTGATCGGCCCCCGAAAAGGGGCCGCACCGAAGCTTCATTCCCACCCTTGCCAACAATTGCATCCCAAAAGGCAGATAACTATCCGCACTTCTTGATTGTTGAATCTCTTGACAAGTGAAACCCTATCTCCTCCCAGCCAGTGTTCCTTATCACCAAATTCCTTGAAGGCATCCTTGGCAAGTCTTTCCAAGCCAAGAAACTGAGAACCGGCGAAGTTCTGGTCGAGGTGAACACTCGCCAGCAAGCCACAAGCCTCCTTACCCAGAATCGCATGGCAGATCTGGACATCAGAGTCACACCCCACCGTAGCCTCAATAGCTCTCAGTGTGTGATCTCTGAGCCAGATCTGATAAAGAGACGGAAGCCGATCTGCTCGAAGGTCTCAAAGGCGAGGGCGTGACGGCAGTGAGGCGCATCACCTTGCGGCGAGATGATAAGCAAATCATGACAAAGCATATTATCTTGACATTTGACCGTTCCACACTCCCTGAATCCATCAAAGCGGGTTTCATTCATTGTTCTGTCCGGCCTTACATCCCGAACCCGCGGCGCTGTTTCAAGTGCCAACGGTTCGGGCATGGCACCACCTCCTGTTGTGGAAAAACAACGTGTGCAAAATGTTCATCTCAAGATCATGATACAGATAACTGCTAGGCTCAACAATTAATGTGCAGCAACTGTCAAGGACCTTATGCTGCGAACTCCCGCACGTGTGAAAGGTTTCAGATGGAAAAGAAAATATTCAACCTCAAAATCACTGAAAACATCACCTTCCCAGAGGCGCGGAAGGGGTTCGCCTCTTTCCCTCTAGGGAGGTACGCCGACGCAGCTCGCCGGGGGGCAGAGCGGCATCTGGTTTCAACAGGGACCCAGTTCAGCGAGTCTGACCTGGTCCCTCCGCCGCCCCCCTCTGGGTTGCCTCTGGCAGCCCAACCCGCCACCACGCCGCTTGCTGAGGCAGCAGCGGTTGTGGTGGCAACCTCTTCCGTCGGGACCGGTGCCGCTCCCGCCTCTGTCTGCCCACCCTCCAGTGCGTTGAAGCGTACCGAGGGGATGGACACCACGGGCCCCGCACCGGTTCCCACCGCCAACGCACCGCCCGTGCCACCTCTGGCGCCCCGGACGCCCTCGGCGGTGGTGGCTCAAACGAAAGGCTCCCGAGGGGGGCCAAGTCCGGGGGCCCGGTCCATCGGGCGCCCCTCGGACATCCGACGACGACATGAATGTCGGGCCGTTCCTGCCTGGAACGCAGCGCAAGGAACGCGTTCCGACGCCAAAGCCTCCCGACAAGCCAAAAAAGGCAAGAGTCACAGCCCCGAAAGACGACACATAAACAAACACACACACTCCAGTAGCTCTCAGACTAAATAATGGGAAGAGAAAACATAATTCAATGGAACTGTAGAGGCCTTCTTAAAAATCATGACGATGTATACGAACTACTGCATGCTAATCAGCCAAGTGTAATGTGTGTTCAGGAAACACATTTGAATTCCAAGCACACAAATTTCTTGAATAGTTACATGTTCTTCAGAAAGGACAGGGATGGCTGCACACACTCTTCTGGTGGTGTGGCCATAATTGCCCGGAAATCCTTAGCCTGCCACCCTGTCACTCTGAACACTGTCCTCGAGGCTGTAGCAATCCGTACGATAATATTTAATAGGTTGATAACGGTATGCTCCATTTACATTCCTCCTGATTTTGCACTTCTGAGCTCTGATTTCGAGGCTCTGGTTGACCAGCTGTCCGAACCATACATACTAACAGGCGACCTTAGCGCTCACAACTCTCTTTGGGGCTCCTCTAGAACGGATGCCCGCGGTCGCCTAATAGAGAAATTTCTTATATCCTCCGGAGCATGTCTTTTCAACAAAAAACAGCCTACATACCATAACTTAGGACACAATACATACTCGCATCTTGACTTGGCGATTGGTTCCGCAGTTCTCTTTCCATGTCTTGAGTGGGGTGTGGGCACAGACCCATATGGTAGTGACCATTTCCCCACTTCCCTAACGTACATATGTAAAGGCCCATGCAGTCCATCTTCCCATAACAGGTTTAATGAATCAAAAGCAAACTGGAGCACATTCACAGAAACATCTAAACTACACCACACAACCATAAAACACCTACACGTGGAGGAAGCAGCCCAACTCGTCACGGCACACATACTCGACACCGCCGAAATGTCTATGCCGCAGGCCTCCAGTGCATCCCGCAACCCAAGGAGGCCCTGGTGGAACGAGGAGTGTAGGCGGGCACGAGAGGCCCAGAACAAGGCGTGGGGTGTCCTTCGCCGGTACCCCACGTCAGATAACCTCATTTCTTTTAAACGGGCAAAGGCTTTTGGGAAGCGAGTGCGTCGTGAGGCGAAAAGTGAGAGTTGGCGCACCTTCCTCACTTCCATCGACTCATACACTGACACACACAAAGTCTGGACCCGAATACGAAAACTAAAAGGACAACAGACACACAGCCTGCCCCTGGTTAGTACAACAGGGGACACACTGGAAGACCAGGCTAACACACTTGTACAACACTTCGAACACGTGTCCAGTTCAGCACAATACACAAACACTTTCATGACACACAAGACATCTGTAGAAAAAAAGTCCCTGCGTGATAACAACAAGTCGCACACTTCTTACAATTCTCCTTTTTCAATTCATGAGCTGAAGGTTGCTCTGAACGCATGTAAGCCTTCAGCTCCAGGTGCAGGCAAAATCACATACACCATGATACAATACCTACACCCAGACACTCTTGAAACACTCCTACATCTATACAACAACATATGGCTTTCGGGGCACATTCGTCGCTCTTGGAGAGAAGCCATAGTAGTGGCTTTCCTAAAGGAAGGAAAAGACCCTTCCTCTCCCGCTAGCTATCGGCCCATCGCCCTCACAAGCTGCCTGTGCAAGCTCCTCGAGAAGATGATAAACAGGAGACTCATGTACTTTCTTGAGTACAATACTCTTCTCGAGAGCTGCCAGGCAGGCTTCAGGGCAGGGCGGTCCACCAACGACCAACTCGTCGCGCTTGAGTCCTATATAAAGGACGCCTTCATTCACAAACAGTTTTGCACAACGATGTTTTTTGACCTTGAGAAGGCCTATGACACCGCTTGGCGTTACGGGATCATCAGTGACCTAAAGTCTTTCGGTGTTTCGGGCCATATGCTCAACACCCTTGCTAGTTATTTGTCCGAAAGAACGTTTCGCGTGAGAGTAGGTAGCGCACTCTCAAGAGTTCATGTGCAAGAAAACGGCGTTCCGCAAGGTGGAGTGCTAAGCTGCACTCTGTTCATAGTTAAGATGAACTCCCTTAGGAAGGCACTGCCACCTACAATTTCTTATTCAATGTATGTAGACGACATCCAGGTATCTTTTAAATCATGTAATATGTCCATCTGTGAGCGTCAAGTCCAGCTCGGTGTCAAAAAAATTATCCGCAACTCCCCGAGGGGGATCATGAGGATGCAGAGCATCTTTGTTGCTATACCGTCGTTAATTGCGTTGTTAATTACGGTATTACGTTGTTGGGTGTTGTTACGTTGTTATTCCATATTAAATTGCGGATGGTTACCATCATCATCACACATTGCTTGAGTACTTTGAATGTATGAGACTAAGAGTGCGCCTAAGAGAGCGACTAAGAGAGCGCGCACCCGGAGGGGGAAGCGCGCCAACCCGAAGACGGCGCGAAGAGGAGCAGGGGAGAGGAGGTGCGAGCGAGCGCTAGCAGCTAGAGTGGAGAGGAGGATGAGAGAGGGCGCGCGCATGCGCGCTTATCACAGCTGGCGTGGGCGGAGCTTCGGAGGGGAGGAGGAGCGTGCGCCAGCACACAGATGGCGTGGAGAGGGGAACGAGAGAGGAGGGTGTGAGCGCGCGTTATCGAGCAGCTGTCGGAGGAGCAGCGCGGACGGCCGCCGCACGGCCGACGACGCAAGACAGGCCCCCGCTATAAGATGCTCTGCATCTAAAATCTTGCCAGCTGGGCCGACAAGAACGGTTTTAAACTTAACCCAGAAAAAAGCATCTGGGTTGTCTTCTCCAGGAGGCGTGGGATCCATCCGGACCCAGACATTATCCTTAATGGCGTATCGATTCCTGTGAGGAAGGAACACAAGTTTTTAGGTGTGGTGTTGGATGAAAGGCTTACGTTCATCCCTCACATTAAACAATTGAAACATAAATGTCTAAAGGCTCTCAAAATTCTTAAACTCTTGTCCCACCAGTCGTATGAAACGGATAAGCAACTCCTGTTACGTATTTTCAGAAGCCTAGTGGGGTCTAGATTGGACTATGGGAGTATTGTGTATGCGTCAGCCACTAAAACAGCACTTAAAATGCTCTACCCAGTGCTTCACTTGGGGCTTCGCCTCCCTTGTGACGCATTCCGTACGAGCCCTGTACAGAGTCTTTACGCAGAGTGTGACAAATGGTGCTTATCACACCAGCGAACCTATGTTGACTTGTTATATGCCTCTAAAATTTCATCAATGGACAACCATCCTTTTAAACCGGTTTTTAATGATACATCCACATCAAAGCTCTTTTTAAATCGCCCATCCATTCCTGTTCCCTTCTCGCTCAGAGTAAGGGACGAGGTCCCTATTCATGAGGTCTCCTTTGTAGACACATTCAAGTCATCTATCACCGATCTTGTAGCACCATGGCATCTTCGTCCTGTTGCATGTGACTTGTCTTTTCTTAAAATACAATAACAACAGGACACCAAAAAGTGGGATTTTGCAGCATTTCATGTATATACAGGATAAATACAAGGCTGCAGAGTTTTTCAGCGATGCATCTAAAACGTCCACTGCGGTGTCTTGTGCTGCGCATGGGCCCAATTTTGAAGCATGTAGAACAATGAATGTTAATACAAGTATTTTTACGGCAGAAGGATATGGCATATTTCTCGTTGTAAGTCACATAGTTGAACATCGTATTCCTACATCCGTCATTTATACAGATTCGTTGAGCGTCGTCCGTGCATTATCATCCGGAAAGTCATCAAACAACTATGTCATTAATCTTGCCTTCAAAACAATTATGGTAGCTTATTCCTCAAACCTTGGGGTGACTGTGTGTTGGGTGCCAGGCCACTCTGGCATTGGCGGTAATGAAGTGGCGGATGAAATGCCCGCCAATGCTGCACTCCGAAACACAGTAGACATGGCAACACTACCTTACACAGACCTCAAGCCACACATTAGACAACAACTCCGTAAAACTTGGCAAGCAGACTGGAGCGAACAGACAGACAACAAACTACACGTAATAAAACCACACTTGGGACAATACACTACTGACTCACACAACAGGCACATTGAAGTTACCTTAACTGGATTACGGATACGCCATACACATGTGACGCACTCGCACCTGCTCACGGGATCTCCAAGACCCCTGTGTAGCAGGTGTGGGGAGGGCCTATCCGTGGTCCACATACTCATACAATGCAAGGCACTTGACACAACACGACACAAACACTTCAGAGAACTCTACAGACCACATATTCCCCTACATCCATCGTTTTTCCTAGGTGATGATGCCATTGTTTCCGTGAAACGTGTGTTTGAGTATTTGTCCGACGTCAAGTTTTTAAACCTCATTTCCTATCACGCATCATGAAATCTGGCCCTATACACCAGCCATGCTCATTGTCGATTTGTGATTTTACTTTTGTTTTTGCTGATTTCACTTAGTCTTTAAGGTTTTTGGCGCTCTTTGCCCCAGTTGGCCTTGCGCCATAAACATCCAACGATCATCATCATCATCCCACCTCGCGGGCATTTTTTCTCCACTTTCTTATTTCCAAATTCTGTATCTTGAGCTACTACATCCTCCCCTTGCTTTCCGAGGTCTTCTTGACTGCCAATTTTTATTTCTTTCTTATTTTCAACGAGCCCCTCATTTCCTATTCTGATTCGCTACATATACATATATATATATAGTTATATAAATATATATATATATATTTATATATATATATATATATATATATATATATATATATATATATATATATATATATATATATATATATATATATATATATTTATATATATCAAAAAGTAGAGTCCGACGCAAGTCTCAAAAAACAAAGACAAACATGTTTACTAACGTTTCGACTGGTGGTCCAGTCTTCATCAGAGTAACATTGACAGTACACTGCAGAACGCTTTTATAGGTGCGTGTAGAGAGAGGAAGTTGCGCTACAGTGCGCCCTCTTTAAAAGAAATCATACGTCATCATTCTGCAAAAAAGGAAAAACCGCAAGACATACACATGAGAGGGAATGCACTGCCCTCCCTCTTTTTTGGGAGAAAAGGTGCGCTACAATGCGCCCTGTTTAGAAGTAATTATTGGCAAGTGGTACAACAAAAAGAAAAACGCAAAGGTACGTCTAGGAAGGAGGTAAATTGGCGCCTCTCCTCATAAAAATTAACAGAAGAAGCGGAGGCGGGGAAGAGAAAGGAATAAAGGCGGCAGAACGAGATAAGAAACTGGGGAACGCACGTCAGCACGTCATCGCTTTTCGTCTTAGGAATGTGTCAACATTCCTAAGACGAAAAGCGCAGGTGTGCTGACGCGTGCTCCCCAGTTCCTTATCTCGTTCGGCCGCCTATCCCTGCCCCCCCCCCCCGCTTCTTCTGTTGACACATTCCTAAGACGAAAAGCGATGACGTGCTGACGCGCGTTCCCCAGTTCCTTATCTCGTTCTGCCACCTTTATTCCTTTCTCTTCACCGCCTCCGCTTCTTCTATTAATTCCTATGAGGAGAGGCGCCAATTTACCTCCTTCCTAGACGTCCCTTTGCATTTTTCTTTTTTCTTTGTGTTGTACCACTTGCCAATAAATACTTCTAAACAGGGCGCATTGTAGCGCACCTTTTCTCCGAAAAAAGCATTCCCTCTCCCTCTCCTTTTTTCTCCGAAAAAAGCATTCCCTATCATGTGTATGGCTTGCGTTTTTTAGTGTTTTGCTGAATGATGACGTATGATTTCTTTTAAAGAGGGTGCACTGTAGCGCAACTTCCTCTCTCTACACGCACCTATACAAACCTTCTGCAGTGTACTGTAAATGTTACTCCGATGAAGACTGGACCACCAGTCGAAACGTTAGTAAACATGTTTGTTTTTGTTTTTTGAGACTTGCGTCAGACTCTACTTTTTGATATTTCTTCTGGACCATTGGAAACTTCTTTTCTTCGACCGTATACTCACCATGGCACCAGCACCGACGACGTCCAAAAGCATTGTGTGGAGATACCCCAAGACCACGACTTCAACAGTAATCATCGGCGACTCGCAAACGAAACACCTCTTCCAGCATTTTCATTCCAACCGCATAGGAACCCCTGTCTTTGTGACACAGTGTGGTGCATGCGTCCGCGATGTGCACGACCTTCTAGACTCCATCACAGACAGTGCCAAGTCTGTTATTATAAATGTGGGCACCAACGACCTTCCTTCAAAAAAGGCGACGGCCATGTTCAAGGAATTCCGCTCTCTGCTTGACGCGATCACCAGGAAGCGGCCCCAAGTGTCGCGGGTGTACGCCAGCCTAATTCTCCCTAGGAGCACTGATCGCCGTCGTGGCGGCCGAAACCGTTCCCTGGTGACACGCTGCAATCAGGAAGCTTGCTGCTTCAACCAGCTGCTCCGTAACTTCTGCCGCCGTTCCCGGACTACATTCTACCTGGACCACGGCTTGGAGTGGCTCCCGGCGGCACGGGTAATAGCTGCCGACGGCCTTCACGTCAGTTTTGAGGGAGTCGCCATCATGGCCAGTCATATCCGGCGCCTGTGTTTTCCAAGACCCAGCGAGGATACTACTTGGTGCAGCTTCGCTTCAGCTGATCCACGGAGCCAGACAACCCAGGACTGCCCCCGATATAATAGAACGCCATCGGTTCCACAGAGACCCACGCCATCGTCTCCAGCCGTGGGCCGTCTACCCCAGCCATCGGCTCCGTACAGACTCCAGCCAAGCCCCCGCCGCTATAACCTTCGGAGCAGCGATGCTGAGCCCTCAACAAGCAACCGCCAAAACTGACTTCCCATCTTAGACAAAATGTTAGAAAATTGGTTGAAAAACGCATTCGCTTTGAATTGCATGTCACCTCACTCACCCACTATTTAAATGAATCTGCTGTTCCGAAAGGTCTCATGTTAAAATTAAAACCCGCTACGTCTGAATTGTCCCCTCATAACCAAGCCAGATGGAAAAATGTCCTAACTTCTGCATCCCTAGAATTAACCAGTATTGTTTTAGATCACTACAAATCGGAAGTTAAATCTGTGCATGAGCAAGAATCGACTTTGGTGCCTCTTCTCACCAAACATGAATCTCATTCTCTAGCAGTCTTTGAACTCAAGAAAAAGTCTTCAATGGCCACGATGAAGTCTAAAAAAATGTCTCGCGACATGGTCCCTCCTCCGAAGCCATTTGAATTACCCCCTCCTATCCCATCATCCTCCTAAATGACCGAGAAGAGTGACTTCCCCCCCAGTAATTTAGTGAACTTGTCCAGTGTTGGGCTGACAGAGATCGAAGTTCGCACACTATCCAAAGGCCTAAGTTTTTGTCCAGCAACGGGAGGTTTCAGCGAATTCCAGATTCTTAAAGATTTAGATAATTTCGCTCGCAACATGAGATTGCGTGAATTCTTTCATGGGCGCCCTAACACGGACAATGCCGGCTCTTTACCCAGCTCCAAGCACTGGTCGCCACCGACTCAGCGCGATAAATGTCTAGATTTATATATTAAAGCAGTACAACATGACGTGCTTGAAGCCTATAAAAAGCAGACGCCTTTTCGACCCAACCTTTCAATTAAAGAGAAAGAATGACTTGATACGTTGGCATGTCGCCACGAAATTGTAATCAAGCCCGCTGATAAAGGTGCAGCAATAGTGATAATGAATCGAGATCATTAAATCAAAGAAGCAGACCGACAATTATCCTACACATCCTTTTACAAAATTCTTCAATCTGGTCCAAGTTTTGAATAAAAAGAAATTGCCAAGGAAAACCTCGAAGCACTACTGGAGGCCAAAGAAATAGACAAAACGACGGTGCGTTCTCTGATACCACTCAGCCCAATAGCAGGCAGGTTCTACCTTTTGCCCAAAATTCACAAGGCACATTTCCCTGGTCGCCCAATCGTATCTGGCATAGGCACGGTTACCGAAAATATTTCCCTCTATGTCGACAACCTAATCAACAAAATTCCCTCTAACTTTCCTTCATACATACGAGATACCAACCACTTACACTCTGAAATATTAGACCTTGAAATTCCCAGTGGCTGTCTGCTTGTCACCGTGGACGTCACGTCACTATATACCAATATTGCCCACTCTGATGAAATACAAGCGGTGATCCAGGCTTATCGTGAATCGCGGGAGCCTAAGCCCGTTGAGAATTCTACATTGGCCTTATTACTGAGAATATTTCTTGAGCTAAACAATTTCGAGTTTAATGGCAAACACTATGTTAAAGTCAGTGGTACATCCATGGGCACAAGGATAGGGCCAAATTATGCAAATATTTTCATGGCAGCTCTCGAGGAGGAGTTTCTTGGAAGCGTCGACTTGAAGCCATTTTTTTACAAGAGCTTCATCGATGATGTCTTTCTGATTTGGCCACACGGAGAATCCAGTCTCCTAAGATTTATAGCCGAGTTTAACGCGGTGCACCCCAACATTTCTTTCTCACAACAGTTTTCCGCTACTAGCATCAACTTCCTCCACGTGACGGTATCTGTCTCGCAGAACAAATCAGAGACCACCCTTTACCGAAAACCGACGGACTCCCCTCAATATTTGCATTTTCAAAGTAGTCACATTAAGCACTGGAAAACGAGCATACCCTACATTCAAGCGCACCGCTTCCGCCGGATATGCTCCAAGGAAACAGATTTTCTTTCCAAGTGTGAGGGACTCAAAAACGATCTGCTTAAACAAAAGTACCCGCTCCAGTTGATTGACGATTCCATTCGCCGAGCAGGAGCGCTGAGCCGCAATGAACTCCTTAACTCAAGGAAGCCAGCCGACCGACGCCCTTCAAGTAACCTAGTTCTCAATCACTCCGCATCTGTGCCGAATGTTTCTGGCATACTTCGAAAGTATCACAACATATTAAGTCAAAGTCCTCGACTAGCATCTATATTTTCCGAACCACCAGGTGTTGTCTACAGGCGAAACAAAAACCTGCGCGACATTCTGACATCTTCGAGGCTCAGCCATTCACCAGTGACCGGTTGTGGGCCCTGCAACAAGCCTCGTTGTCAGGTATGCCCCCACATGACGAAAACAAAAACCGCCTCTAACACCGCCTCGCACTTCTCTGTAAAACTGAAGGGAAATTTTAACTGTGACAGCGCCAAGTAGATTACCTTCTCGAGTGCAATACCTGCCACGTGCAATATATTGGCCAGACGCGAACGCCTTTAGATTAAGGTTCAACAATCATAGGGCACACGCCAAGTCTCTTCCTAACCTTCCTTTGTCCCGTCACGTCGGAATCTCGGGTCATTCATTTAATAATTTGAAGGTAACAATAATTGAATCCAATTTCAACAGCTACCACGCACGCGAAAGTCGCGAATCATATCTCATATTTAATTTCAAAACCGCATCCTCTGGGTTGAACGAAGGCGTGGGCGCGCTGACATGTTTGCCACAATATTTACTCGCCTTTCTTCCGTTCGCTTCCTGCGTGACCAATCCTCTTTTTACGCATACCAGCGCCGGCTTCTTCTCTCCAGGTTCACTCACTTATCCTCTTAGCGCCGGCCTAGCCCCATAGCGCCGGCTTCACGTGACACATTCCTAAGACGAAAAGCGCAGGTGTGCTGACGCGCGTTCCCCAGTTCCTTATCTCGTTCTGCCGCCTTTATTCCTTTCTCTTCCCCGCCTCCGCTTCTTCTGTTAATTCCTATGAGGAGAGGCGCCAATTTACCTCCTTCCTAGACGTCCCTTTGCATTTTTCTTTTTTCTTTGTGTTGTACCACTTCCCAATAAATACTTCTAAACAGGGCGCATTGTAGCGCACCTTTTCTCCCAAAAAAGAGGGAGGGCAGTGCATTCTCTCTCATGTGTATGTCTTGCGTTTTTTCTTGTTTTGCTGAATGATGACGTATGATTTCTTTTAAAGAGGGCGCACTGTAGCGCAACTTCCTCTCTCTACACGCACCTATAAAAGCGTTCTGCAGTGTACTGTAAATGTTACTCCGATGAAGACTGGACCACCAGTCGAAACGTTAGTAAACATGTTTGTTTTTGTTTTTTGAGACTTGCGTCGGACTCTACTTTTTGATATTTCTTCTGGACCATTGGAAACTTCTTTTCTTCAACCATGTAGATATATATATATATATATATATATATTTATATATATATATATATATATATATATATATATATATATATATATATATAGCTATATATTTATATATATACATATATACAGATTTAGTGTAATGGCCTCGAAACTTTCTAAGACTCAAACCTGGAAGTGCGGCCTGCCTGCGGACAATCCGACTAATAAGGCTATGTACTAAAACTGAAGTGATGAAGAAGACGAGAGGAAAGCGGGGCTCGTGTAGAATAAAGCGTACCGTTCGGCTACCCGGTCAGCAGTTCCTTGCAATAGCGCAGCCGCCAAATTTCCAACGCCGAGGCGACCCTGCCTTAGGATCACAACTCCCTCATGGCGTTCCAGCCTCGGGGACGGCATTCCGAAGCGACCAAATCCTTTCTGATATTTAAGCGTCTCTGTCTGAGAGCAGCGATCACGGGCGCGAAACAAGCATCAGCGCGCCGCCGAACCCAACTAGCTCGGCTGATATTCTGCAAGCCATCGTCGAGTTCACCCTACGGCTGGGTGACTTCATCGGTTGCGTCTCCGCGTCGCTTCTGGGGGGTTGGCTCCTACTTTGGTGGATGCCACTGTCGTAGAGATTTATGCCTTCCGCGACGATTCGGTGAGATAGCTGTAGAAAATAAACGCATTTGCCGCTCTCCATGCGTGACCCGAAGACGTCAAGCGATCATTCTACGAATCTCGACTGCGCGATGCTGCCCGACCGTGGCATCTTTATGATGGCCATTCGCACTCGGCCTCGGCAAGCTGGAGCGGCACACTTACAATGGCATTTGGTGACCTGCCGGCCGCTCATGACGACCGCCTAAAGTAAATGCGTGCGCGTCACCAAGAATTTGGCCAGGACGTCTCAACTTATGTCTATGACAAAATGCGCCTCCTTGCTGCGTCCAACCTTGTTTGGGATTCTCCTGCTACTAGGCAGTATGTCTTAGATGGACTAGTGGACCCTGTTCATGTTGAATTTGGACCGTGCCGCCAACGGATTTGCGCCCACCGGCATTCATCTGTCTGGCTGCAGAATGGCAGGACGGTACCTCTCGCCGGCTTCCTGGTGCTACCACAGCCACCGGGGCACTAAACTGTCCATCAATGTCAAGGAACGGTGGCCTGAGGGGATGCTTTTCGTGCGGGCGCCCCGGCCATTCGTACAGGGCTTGTTCAGCGCCACGTCCGCATATGGGCTACCAACTGAATTCCCTGCCAATTCTCCAGGTGCATGTCGACGGGATCGGCGACGTTGTGGCCCTGGTTGACATAGTGGCAGAAAGATCTGCCATCCACCGACGTCATGCTTCAGACGCCTTCATGAAGCCGTGGACACAGCCAAGGCTACGCGGCCTTGGCGGCTCGTTCTTGCCGGTCGGAGCACTTGACCTGACCATATGAACGGGAGGTGGCCGCAGGTCATCTACGGATGTTCCGTTCTTTGCCGACCTGTCTCCAATGTCTGCAGACATCATCCTAGGGGCTGACTACCTCCTTTCAAGTGATGTAGAAGTACGCATTGAGCGCGGAGATGTCCATCTGCCTTCTTCTACCGTGGGACAGCCATCACCCACCATCGACGAAGGTCTGTCCACTTTTCCCGATGATCTGACATTGCTTCTCGAGCACCAAAAAGCTTTGTTCGCCGACAACACGGCGCAACTTCCAGGTACCTGCTTGCCCACTCATTCACCATGGGCGATCATCCGCCAGTCTGTGTATCTTTACTCCGCTATGCCGAAAACGAGCGTCAGTGATTAGCGAGCAGACCCTGGAGATGCCCAATGCAGGCATAATCAGGCACTCATAAAGTCTTTGGGCTGCCCCTTTTGTCCTGGTTCACAAAAAGGACGGGACGCTCCGATTTTGCGTCGATTACCAGGAGATGAACAAGCACACCATACCGTATTGATATCCGTTGCCTCACATGGATGACGCAATCGACATGGTCTGAACGTCTAAGTTTATTTCATGCCTGGACTTACGGGCTGGGTACTGGCAGATTCCCGTTTCAGAAGAGGATAAAAAAAGAAGCTTTCCGAACTAAATCGGGGCTTTTTGAATTCAACCGCCAGCCATTCGGATTGCGAACAGCACCCATTACCATTCAGAGGGCTATAGAATCAGTCCTGGAGACACTAAAAGAACAAGCCTGTGTCGCCTACTTGGATGATATCTTAGTTATTGGCTCGACCACCGAAGAACATCTGCAAAACCTAGACCGGGTTTTCACCTGGCTCTACGGAGCTGGCTACCACCTGAACTGAAAAAAAAGGCAATTCGGGGCTACCTTTATACCATACTTGCGGTACAGAATTTCTACAAAAGGGATAGAGCCGGTTCCAGAACGAATCGCCGCTGTGGTAAATTTCCCTACGCCAAACAACCTGAAAGAGGTTTGGTCATTTCTTGGCTTCGACTACTATTTACGTAAATTCACACCCCACTTTGCTTCCACGACCGCTTCTTTTACACACCTGACGAAAAAACGCAAGATTTGTGTGGGGAGCTGCTCAACAAGACGCTTTCGTGGCTTTCAAACAGCAGCTCAACCGTTGCCTAGTGTTAAGCCGTATCAACGAAGACTGGGTCACAGAAGCCTATACCGATGCTAGCCAGGTTGGACTTGGGGCTTTACTTATACAGCGCGATCCAGCCGCAAAGAGCACGTCGTCGCTTATGGTAGCCGTAAACTATCGGATACCGAGCGACATTACCATTCCAATAAGCTCGAGTGCCTAGCCGTCGACTTGAGCGTCGATTACAATTTTCGACATTAGTTGTTTGGCCGGGAGTCCACAGTGGTCACAGACAGCACTGCCATGACATGGATGTTCGCCAAACGCCATCTGACGCACAAGTTCGCCTGCTGGGTTATTACGCTCCAGGAGTACACGTACCACGTGCGCCATTGCCCCGGCGCATTGAAACAGGTAGCCGATGCACTCCCTCGGAACCCCACTGGTGACTGCTCACCATGTCGTCGTGGTGACAGTTGGATTTTATTTGCACAAGGAGACGTGACTTTTATTTGCACAGGGAGATGGGGTCAGCCTTATTGCACAAGGAGATGGGGTCAGCCAGATGACCCCATTTTGCGCGGTAGCGGACTCTATCACCAACTCCTAAACAAATCCAAAATTTGTCCTTCGCAACGGAATGCTGTACCACCGTGTGTGGCTCAAGAATCGCCGCAGGGAGCACCAGCTCATCCTAGTCCCAGCGCCCTTGATATCAGAGATGTTGCACGCCATCCACGACTCTCCTCAGGAAGGGCACATTGGGCTGCGCACTACTCTACGGAAGGTACCAGAGCGCTTTTGGTGGGCGAAGATTCTAAGTCAAATTTGCGCATAGCTGCGATGTTTGCCAAAAATACAAGAGGAGTCATGGGAGGCTGCCCGGCTTTCTCAACCTCAACCCACCTCCAGAGATAGTTTTTCACACGATTGGCATTGATCACGTGGAGCCTCTGCCCACCACGGCCGGTGGCAACCGATACACCATTGTGGCCGTGGACTACCTGTCTAAGTACGTTGAGGTAGTGGCCGTGCCTTTGTTGGCTGCCAGTCACGGGTTCGACCTCCTGAAAGCAAAATTTGTGTGGAGACATGGAATGTCTCCACTCCATTGAATGGCTCCGAGGAAGCAGATCTTACGACCCAAGAAGCCAGCGACAACCTTAATCGCATTATCACGACGGAGTGTGCAGTAGACGTTTGAGGCACGATGGCTAGACCGCATTCTAGTAAACTTTCCTAGGAGACGAAAGATCTAATTAGGAAACGGGAAACCATGACGATCTCCACCCAGCTGACAGAATAAAACTAGCGGAGGTTTCGAAGATAATCAATAAGCGTAAGACAGCTGACATACGGAAGTGTAATATGGATAAGATCGAATACGCTGTAACGAACGGAGGTAGCATGAAAGCAGTGAAGAGCAGTCTTGGCGTATGGAAAAATCTGATGTATTCACCTAAAGAAAAGCAAGGCAATTCCATTGCAAAAAGGAATAAAAGAGCCACAGTTGCCGAGGAGTTCTATAGGGATCTGTAGAGTAGCCAGGACATCTAGGATAATGCTGAACGAGACAGTAGTTCAGAGGAGATTGACTTCCCACCAGTAACGAGCGAAGAAGTCATTAAGACTTTGAAAGAAATGAAAGGTTGCAAAGCGCCTGGTGAGGATCAAAAAACAGCAGACCTCTTGAAGGATGGCGGAGAGATTTTACTTGCAAATGTGGCAAACCTGTATGCGCATTGCTAATGACCTCAAGTGTACCAGAATCTTGGAAGAACGCGAACATCATCCTAACCCATAACAACAGTCACACGGAGCACAAAGATTTCAGTCAACCTAAAGAACAAGCAGGGTTCCGTAAAGGTTATTCAACAATCGACCATATTCACACGATCAATCAGGTGATAGAGAAGTGCACTGATTATACTTAACCCCTATATGAAGCATTCACAGATTATGAGAAAGCATTTGACATCGTCGAAACACTAGCAGTAATTCAGGCATTACGGAACCAGGAGGAAGATGAGCACTATATAAAAATACTGGAGGATAATTACAATGGATCCACAGCTACCATCGTCCTCCATAAGATGAGCAGTAATATATCTAAAAGGTCGTCAGACAAGGAGACAGAATCTCCCTAATGTTATTCACAGCATGTTTAAAAGAAGTATTGAGAACGTTGGATTGGGAACAGGTGAGAGTAAGGGTTAATGGAGAGTACCTGAGTAACCTCAGATTTGCTGATGACGTTGCCTTGCTAAGTAATTCGGGGGACGTATTGCAAACCACGAATTCCACACTAGACGAACAGAGTAGAAGCGTGGGCGTGAAAATATTATGCAGAAAATCAAACTAATGATCAATAACTTCGGGACAGCAAAGCAGTTTGGATAGGAGGCGATGTAGTGGAAGTCGTAAGCGAATATATCTACTTCGGCCAAGTTGTGACTCCTGATCCCAACCATGAGGCAGAATAAATTAAAAGGATCAGAATGGGCTTGCCTGCATACGGCAAACATTCTCAGATAATAAATAGCAGTCTACCATTGTCCCTGAGAGAGAAACTGTATGACGGCTCCATATTACCTGTAGTAACCCACGGGGCAGATACTTGGATGCTCATTTAGAGGGTTCAACTTAAATTGAGAACGACTAGGACGGCAATTGAACGGAAAATATTTGGTGTAAGATTAACGGACAAGAAGAGAGCGGAGTGGGTCAGGCAGCAAACAGGTGTTATTAACATATTAGTAGAAATTAAGAAGACCAAATGGACGTGGGCAGGGCTTGTATTGCGAAGGGAAGATAACCGTTGGTCACTAGGGGAAACAGAGCGCATCCCTAAAAAAGGCAAGCGTGGCAGGGGGTGGCAGAAAGTTAGATAGGCAGATGAGATCAAGATGTTTGCGGGGATAAATTGGTCACAAGTGGCACAAGACCGGGGTAATTGGAGAATACTGGGAGAGGCATTTGCCCTGCAGTAGGCGTAGAAAGCCTGGTGATAATAATGGTGATGGAATGCCTAAAAAGCTCATGTCCGACCACGCAACCAGGTTCCAGACGGGCCAGCTGCGCTCTTTCCTTCGTCAGGCGGGAGTGGAGCACCACTTCTCGCCACCCTACCACACACAGGCTAACGGTCCTACAGAGATGACCAACCAGACTATCCACGCACGACTGGCACGGTATGTGAAGACAAATAAGGCTGCAGAAGCTGACTGGGACAGATACTTGCAGTCCGCCGTCTATTCGGTCAACACCTCCGTCCAATGCTCGATGGGAACAATACCATGCGAAATCTTTCATGGGAAACTGCCGAAGCTGAGCGTTGTAACCGGCTTAGATACACCCGTGAACTTTGGAAAACCGGTCGATAAACAGGCTGCGTGAATCAATAAACGGAGGAAGGCTAAAAATAGTGTTAGAGCCGCACAGAAGACGCAGAAGCGTACTACGACCGTCGGAATCGACGCGCACCGCAGTACCCGGTTGGTGACAGGTGTTGGTTCAGCGAGGGATGCAGAGAGCAGGCCAGAAGCTACTACCAAAGTTCCAGAGACCATTTCTTATTACGAAATGATTCGGAAAGAACCCCTGGAAAGTCGCTACTGTTCCTAGCGAATCGGGCGTAGATAGGCGCAGAAGAGACAATTTTGCTGTACATGTATCCCGCATGAGAAAAAGGATTGGTCGAACGGACTAACGTATCACTAGGTCTGCTTTTTTTATAGATTCGCAGCGTGACCGAGTATAATGGCTGCGAAACTCTCGCAGACTCAACGCTGGAAGGGCGGCCTGCCTGTGGACAATCCGAATAATCAGGCTATGTAACAAGTCTGAAGTGGTGAAGAAGACGAGGGGGACGCGGGGCTCGTGTAGAATAAGGCGTACGATTCGGCTACCCGGTCGCAGTTCCTTTCAATGTGTGTGTGTGTGTGTGTGTGTGTGTGTGTGTGTATACATATACAATTCGTAGACCCAACTCTGAGGATTTGTTCAATAGATTGGACACCTGCTGCGCCATCTAGGCAGCATTCTTGAAACTCCACCATTCGCTATCCCACCAAAACTTTTCCAAAATTGTGGAATTCAGCGATGCGGCCTCCTATGCCGCCAGCCGGAGGAGTACATAGTGATTCTCCTAGTTATACCTGCTTTCAAGGCTGATGTTTAATTTTCCAAAAAAGTGATGCAACAGTGAACGCACCGCATACTTATGGTAAACTGTTCGCTCACTTACTTTCTTCTCTGCTTCCTTTATGTTGCATCATGTCTATATATATATATATATATATATATATATATATATATATATATATATATATATATATATATATATATATATATATATATATATATAAAATATATATATATATATATATATATATATATATATATATATATATATATATATATATATATATATATATAGATATATATATATATTTATATATATATATATATATATATATATATATATATATATATATATATATATATATATAGGGAGTAGTAGAACTTTGAAGATGGTAGAGAACACACGAGAAGAAAAACTTCGAACAAGGTAAAAGCACGATTGTGGCCTACGTTTCAGCAAAGAGAACTTGCTTTCCTATATATATATATATATATATATATATATATACTGAAAGAAATGCCGGTAGTATACAGCGCGAAAGCGAAGTCCAATTTTTTTATGATTTAAGTAGCAAGAAAGAAAGAAAAACGCGTCCAGAGTGGGGTCCGAACCCACCCCTTACGATTAGATATTGAATGCCTTACCAATTCGGCTATATGGGCGACTGTGTTCTCCTTCACTTTCTGGGGTATTTATATTTACTACAACTTTATCGGTCGCTTGAGGGTGGGAGCCAGCGACACTGAGACTATACTTGGAGAAGGGGACCTTCTTTTCAAACCCCGGGGCGTGACTCGAACGTCTACAGCCTGTCAGGAGCGGGTAACTGGTGGGAAACCCTCTTACGCTAACTTGGCGTCAAGGCTGCCAAAACCGAGGCCCTGGCTAAGCTTTTGCAGTATAATATGATTTACAAATGAGGGGCTTGTTATGGAATACAGAAGGAAATGCCGGCAATCTACACTGCCAAAGAAGGCATATATATATATATATAAATATAAATATAACTATATATATATATATATATATATATATATATATATATATATATATATCAAAGTTGCAGTCCTTATTGCCAGTGCTGTTTGGCGTTTTAACAGTGTTTTTATAGTGCCGAATAAGGCGTGATTGCCTTTTTTTATGCAGGAATAAATAATTTAAAATTCGAGTCGAGAAAAAATGCGCCGTTTTTTCCGAAAGCGGGAATCGAACCCACAACCTCCGCATAACGCGTGCGGTGCTCTACCATTGAGCTAGTTCCGCGGCGACTCCTCTCTCGACTATACAGCGGGGTTTTGTATTTACGACTGCTCAGAGCCCGGTCAACTAGCGCCGCCCCTCGACCACCGCGGGAAGACGTAGAACGTCTTTTCCCAGCGGCCGCACGTAAGACGTGGTCGGAAGTCGGGGATAGCCAAAGGCATTTCAGACTGCTGAAGCCAGAACCCTCGTAATGCATTTTGTAGAACAGAGACGTACGGGACGAGGGATTCCGTAAGGACACATATCAAAGTTGCAGTCCTTATTGCCGGTGCTGTTTGGCGTTTTAAGTGTTTTTACAGTGCCGAATAAGGCATGATTGCCTTTTTTTATGCAGGAATAAATATATGAAAATTCAAGTCGAGAAAAAATGCGCCGTTTTTTCCGAAAGCGGGAATCGAACCCACAACCTCCCCATAACGCGTGTGGTGCTCTACCATTGAGCTAGTTCCGCGGCGACTCCTCTCTCGACTATACAGCGGGGTTTTGTATTTACGACTGCTCAGAGCCCGGTCAACTAGCGCCGCCCCTCGACCACCGCGGGAAGACGTAGAACGTCTTTTCCCAGCGGCCGCACGTAAGACGTGGTCGGACGTCGGGGATAGCAAAAGGCATTTCAGACTGCTGAAGCCAGAACCCTCGTAATGCATTTTGTAGAACAGAGACGTACGGGACGAGGGATTCCGTAAGGACACATATCAAAGTTGCAGTCCTTATTGCCGGTGCTGTTTGGCGTTTTAAGTGTTTTTACAGTGCCGAATAAGGCATGATTGCCTTTTTTTATGCAGGAATAAATAATTGAAAATTCAAGTCGAGAAAAAATGCGCCGTTTTTTCCGAAAGCGGGAATCGAACCCACAACCTCCCCATAACGCGTGTGGTGCTCTACCATTGAGCTAGTTCCGCGGCGACTCCTCTCTCTACTATACAGCGGGGTTTTGTATTTACGACTGCTCAGAGCCCGGTCAACTAGTGCCGCCCCTCGACCACCGCGGGAAGACGTAGAACGTCTTTCCCCAGCGGCCGCACGTAAGACGTGGTCGGAAGTCGGGGATAGCCAAAGGCATTTCAGACTGCTGAAGCCAGAACCCTCCTAATGCATTTTGTAGAACAGAGACGTACGGGACGAGGGATTCCGTAAGGACACATATCAAAGTTGCAGTCCTTATTGCCAGTGCTGTTTGGCATTTCAACAGCGCTTTTATAGTGCCGAATAAGGCATGATTGCCTTTTTTGTTTATGCAGGAATAAATATTGAAAATTCAAGTCGAGAAAAAATGCGCCGTTTTTTGAGGTAGCGGGAATCGAACCCACAACCTCCGCATAACGCGTGTGGTGCTCTACCATTGAGCTAGTTCCGCGGCGACTCCTCTCTCGACTATACAGCGGGGTTTTGTATTTACGACTGCTCGGAGCCCGGTCAACTAGCGCCGCCCCTCGACCACAGCGGGAAGACGTAGAACGTCTTTTCCCAGCGGAATAGACGTAGAACGTCTTTTCCCAGCACTATAAAAACACTCTTAAAACGCCAAACAGCACTGGCAATAAGGACTGCAACTTTGATATGTGTCCTTACGGAATCCCTCGTCCCGTACGTCCCTGTTCTACAAAATGCATTACGAGGCTTCTGGCTTCAGCAGTCTGAAATGCCTTTGGCTGTCCCCGACTTCCGACCACGTCTTACGTGCGGCCGCTGGGAAAAGACGTTCTACGTCTTCCCGTGGTGGTCGAGGGGCGGCGCTATTTGACCGGGCTCTGGGCAGTCGTAAATACAAAACCCCGCTGTATAGTCGAGACAGGAGTCGCCGCGGAACTAGCTCAATGGTAGAGCACCGCACGCGTTATGCGGAGGTTGTGGGTTCGATTCCCGCTTTCGGAAAAAACGGCGCATTTTTTCTCGACTTGAATTTTCAATTATTTATTCCTGCATAAAAAAAAGGCAATCATGCCTTTTCGGCACTAAAAAAACACTGTTAAAACGCCAAACAGCACTGCCAATAAGGACTGCAACTTTGATATGTGTTCTTACGGAATCCCTCGTCCCGTACGTCTCTGTTCTACAAAATGCATTACGAGGGTTCTGGCTTCAGCAGTCTGAAATGCCTTTGGCTATCCCCGACTTCCGACCACGTCTTACGTGCGGCCGCTGAGAAAAGACGTTCTACGTCTTCCTGCGGTGGTGGAGGGGCGGCGCTAGTTGACCGGGCTCTGAGCAGTCGTAAATACAAAACCCCGCTGTATAGTCGGAGAGGAGTCGCCGCGGAACTAGCTCAATAGTAGAGCACCGCACGCGTTATGCGGAGGTTGTGGGTTCGATTCCCGCTTCTGGAAAAAACGGCGCATTTTTTCTCGACTTCAATTTTCAATTATTTATTCCTGCATAAAAAAAGGCAATCATGCCTTATTGGGCATTAAAAAACACTGTTAAAACGCCAAACAGCACTGGCAATAAGGACTGCAACTTTGATATGTGTCCTTACGGAATCCCTCGTCCCGTATGTCTCTGTTCTACAAATTGCTTTACGAGGGTTCTGGCTTCAGCAGTCTGAAACGCCTTTATCTATCCCCGACTTCCGACCACGTCTTACGTGCGGCCGCTGGGAAAAGACGTTCTACGTCTTCCCGCGGTGGTCGAGGGGCGGTGCTAGTTGACCGGGCTCTGGGCAGTCGTAAATACAAAACCCCGCTGTATAGTAGAGAGAGGAGTCGCCGCGGAACTAGCTCAATGGTAGAGCACCGGACGCGTTATGCGGAGGCTGTGGGTTCGATTCCCGCTTCCTGAAAAAACGGCGCATTTTTTCTGGACTTCAATTTTCAATTATTTATTCCTGCAAGATACAAGGCAATCACGCCTTATTCGGCACTATAAAAACACTGTTAAAACGCCAAACAGCCCTGGCAATAAGGACTGCAACTTTGATATGTGTCCTTACGGAATCCCTCGTCCCGTATGTCTCTGTTCTACAAATTGCATTACGAGGGTTCTGGCTTCAGCAGTCTGAAATGCCGTTATCTATCCCCGACTTCCGACCACGTCTTACGTGCGGCCGTTGGGAAAAGACGTTCTACGTCTTCCCGCGGTGGTCAAGGGGCGGTGCTAGTTGACCGGGCTCTGGGCAGTCGTAAATACAAAACCCCGCTGTATAGTCGAGAGAGGAGTCGCCCCGGAACTAGCTCAATGATAGAGCACCGGACGCGTTATGCGGAGGTTGTGGGCTCGATTCCCGCTTCCGGAAAAAACGGCACATTTTTTCTCGACTTGAATTTTCAATTATTTATTCCTGCCTAAAAAAAGGCAATTATGCCTTATTCGGCACTACAAAACACTGTTAAAACGCCAAACAGCACTGGCAATAAGGACTGCAACTTTGATATGTGTCCTTACGGAATCCCTCGTCCCGTACGTCTCTGTTCTACAAATTGCATTACAAGGGTTCTGGCTTCAGCAGTCTGAAACGCCTTGATCTATCCCCGACTTCCGACCACGTCTTACGTGCGGCCGCTGGGAAAAGACGTTCTACGTCTTCCCGCGCTGGTCGAGGTGCGGTGCTAGTTGACCGGGCTCTGGGCAGTCGTAAATACAAAACCCCGCTGTATAGTCGAGAGAGCAGTCGCCGCGGAACTAGCTCAATGGTAGATAACCGCACGCGTTATGCGGAGTCTGTGGGTTCGATTCCTGCTTCCGGAAAAAACGGCGCATTTTTTCTCGACTTGAATTTTCAATTATTTATTCCTGCATAAAAAAAGGCAATCACGCCTTATTCCGCACTATAAAAACACTGTTAAAACGCCAAGCAGCACTGGCAATAAGGACTGCAACTTTGATATGTGTCCTTACGGAATCCCTCGTCCCGTACGTCTCTGTTCTACAAAATGCATTACGAGGGTTCTGGCTTCAGCAGTCTGAAATGCCTTTGGCTATCCCCGACTTCCGACCACGTCTTACGCGCGGCCGCTGGGAAAAGACGTTCTACGTCTTCCCGCGGTGGTCGAGGGGCGGCGCTAGTTGACCGGGCTCTGCGCAGTCCTAAATACAAAACCCCGCTGTATAGTCGAGAGAGGAGTCGCCGCGGAACTAGCTCAATGGTAGAGCACCGCACGCGTTAGGCGGAGGTTGTGGGTTCGATTCCCGCTTCCGGAAAAAACGGCGCATTTTTTCTCGGCTTGAATTTTCAATTATTTATTCCTGCATAAAAAAAGGCAATCATGCCTTATTCGGCATTACAAAAACACTGTTAAAACGCCAAACAGCACTGGCAATAAGGACTGCAACTTTGATATGTGTCCTTACGGAATCCCTCGTCCCGTACGTCTCTGTTCTACAAATTGCTTTACGAGGGTTCTGGCTTCAGCAGTCTGAAATGCCTTTGGCTATCCCCGACTTCCGACCACGTCTTACGTGCGGCCGCTGGGAAAAGACGTTCTACGTCTTCCCGCGGTGGTCGAGGGGCGGCGCTAGTTGACCGGGCTCTGGGCAGTCGTAAATACAAAACCCCGCTGTATAGTTGAGAGAGGCGTCGCCGCGGAACTAGCTCAATGGTAGAGCACCGCACGCGTTATGCAGAGGTTGTGGGTTCGATTCCCGCTTGTGGAAAAAACGGCGCATTTTTCTCGACTTGAATTTTCAATTATTTATTCCTGCATAAAAAAAGGCAATCATGCCTCATTCGGCACTCTAAAAACACTGTTAAAACGCCAAACAGCACTGGCAATAAGGACTGCAACTTTGTTATGTGTCCTTACGGAATCCCTCGTCCCGTACGTCTCTGTTCTACAAAATGCATTACGAGGGTTCTGGCTTCAGCAGTCTGAAATGCCTTTGGCTATCCCCGACTTCCGAGCACGTCTTACGTGCGGCCGCTGGGAAAAGACGTTCTACGTCTTCCCCCGGTGGTCGAGGTGCGGCGCTAGTTGACCGGGCTCTGAGTAGTCGTAAATACAAAACCCCGCTGTATAGTCGAGAGAGGAGCCGCCGCGGAACTAGCTCAATGGTAGAGCACCGGACGCGTTATGCGGAGGCTGTGGGTTCGATTCCCGCTTCCTGAAAAAACGGCGCATTTTTTCTTGACTTGAATTTTCAATTATTTATCCTTGCAAAAAAAAGGCAATTATGCCTCATTTGGCACTATAAAAACACTGTTAAAACGCCAAACAGCACTGGCAATAAGGACTGCAACTTTGATATGTGTCCTTATGGAATCCCTCGTCCCGTACGTCTCTGTTCTACAAAATGCATTAAGAGGGTTCTGGCTTCAGCAGTCTGAAATGCCTTTGGCCATCCCCGATTTCCGACCACGTCTTACGTGCGGCCGCTGGGAAAAGACGTTCTACGTCTTCCCGCGCTGGTCGAGGGGCGGCGCTAGTTGAACGGGCTCTGAGCAGTCGTAAATACAAAACCCCGCTGTATAGTCGAGAGAGGAGTCGCCGCGGAACTAGCTCAATGGTAGAGCACCGCACGCGCTATGCGGAGGTTGTGGGTTCGATTCCCGCTTGTGGAAAAAACGGCGCATTTTTTCTCGACTTGAATTTTCAATTATTTATTCCTGCATAAAAAAAGGCAATCATGCCTCATTCGGCACTATAAAAACACAGTTAAAACGCCAAGCAGCACTGGCAATAAGGACTGCAACTTTGATATGTGTCCTTACGGAATCCCTCGTCCCGTACGTCTCTGTTCTACAAATTACATTACGAGGGTTCTGGCATCAGCAGTCTGAAATGCCTTTGGCTATCCCCGACTTCCGACCACGTCTTACGCGCGGCCGCTGGGAAAAGACGTTCTACGTCTTCCCGCGGTGGTCGAGGGGCGGCGCTAGTTGACCGGGCTCTGGGCAGTCCTGAATACAAAACCCCGCTGTATAGTCGAGAGAGGAGTCGCCGCGGAACTAGCTCAATGGTAGAGCACCGCACGCGTTAGGCGGAGGTTGTGGGTTCGATTCCCGCTTCCGGAAAAAAACGGCGCATTTTTTCTCGACTTGAATTTTCAATTATTTATTCCTGCATAAAAAAAGGCAATCATGCCTTATTCCGCATTACAAAAACACTGTTAAAACGCCAAACAGCACTGGCAATAAGGACTGCAACTTTGATATGCGTCCTTATGGAATCCCTCGTGCCGTACGTCTCTGTTCTACAAATTGCATTACGAGGGTTCTGGCTTCAGCAGTCTGAAATGCCTTTGGCTATCCCCGACTTCCGACCACGTCTTACGTGCGGCTGCTGGGAAAAGACGTTCTACGTCTTTCCCCGGTTGTCGAGGTGCGGCGCTAGTTGAGCGGGCTCTGAGTAGTCGTAAATACAAAACCCCGCTGTATAGTCGAGAGAGGAGTCGCCGCGGAACTAGCTCAATGGTAGAGCACCGGACGCGTTATGCGGAGGCTGTGGGTTCGATTCCCGCTTCCTGAAAAAACGGCGCATTTTTTCTTGACTTGAATTTTCAATTATTTATTCTTGCAAAAAAAAAGGCAATCATGCCTCATTCGGCACTATAAAAACACTGTTAAAACGCCAAACAGCACTGGCAATAAGGACTGCAACTTTGATATGTGTCCTTACGGAATCCCTCGTCCCGTACGTCTCTGTTCTACAAAATGCATTACGAGGGTTCTGGCTTCAGCCGTCTGAAATGCCTTTGTCTGAAACAGCACTGGCAATAAGGACTGCAACTTTGATATGTGTCCTTACGGAATCCCTCGTCCCGTACGTCTCTGTTCTACAAAATGCATTACGAGGGTTCTGGCTTCAGCAGTCTGAAATGCCTTTGGCCATCCCCGACTTCCGACCACGTCTTACGTGCGGCCGCTGGGAAAAGACGTTCTACGTCTTCCCGCGCTGGTCGAGGGGCGGCGCTAGTTGACCGGGCTCTGGGCAGTCGTAAATACAAAACCCCGCGGTATAGTTGAGAGAGGCGTCGCCGCGGAACTAGCTCAATGGTAGAGCACCGCACGCGTTATGCAGAGGTTCTGGGATCGATTCCCGCTTGTGCAAAAAACGGCACATTTTTCTCGACTTGAATTTTCAATTATTTATTCCTGCCTAAAAAAAGGCAATCATGCCTTATTCGGCACTACAAAACACTGTTAAAACGCCAAACAGCACTGGCAATAAGGACTGCAACTTTGATATGTGTCCTTACGGAATGCCTCGTCCCGTACGTCTCTGTTCTACAAATTGCATTACGAGGGTTCTGGCTTCAGCAGTTTGAAATGCCTTTGGCTATCCCCGACTTCCGACCCCGTCTTACGTGCGGCCGCTGGGAAAAGACGTTCTACGTCTTCCCGCGCTGGTCGAGGGGCGGCGCTAGTTGACCGGGCTCTGAGCAGTCGTAAATACAAAACCCCGCTGTATATTCGAGAGAGGAGTCGCCGCGGAACTAGCTCAATGGTAGAGCACCGCACGCGCTATGCGGAGGTTGTGGGTTCGATTCCCGCTTGTGGAAAAAACGGCGCATTTTTTCTCGACTTGAATTTTCAATTATTTATTCCTGCATAAAAAAAGGCAATCATGCCTCATTCGGCACTATAAAAACACAGTTAAAACGCCAAGCAGCACTGGCAATAAGGACTGCAACTTTGATATGTGTCCTTACGGAATCCCTCGTCCCGTACGTCTCTGTTCTACAAATTACATTACGAGGGTTCTGGCATCAGCAGTCTGAAATGCCTTTGGCTATCCCCGACTTCCGACCACGTCTTACGCGCGGCCGCTGGGAAAAGACGTTCTACGTCTTCCCGCGGTGGTCGAGGGGCGGCGCTAGTTGACCGGGCTCTGGGCAGTCCTAAATACAAAACCCCGCTGTATAGTCGAGAGAGGAGTCGCCGCGGAACTAGCTCAATGGTAGAGCACCGCACGCGTTAGGCGGAGGTTGTGGGTTCGATTCCCGCTTCCGGAAAAAACGGCGCATTTTTTCTCGACTTGAATTTTCAATTATTTATTCCTGCATAAAAAAAGGCAATCATGCCTTATTCGGCATTACAAAAACACTGTTAAAACGCCAAACAGCACTGGCAATAAGGACTGCAACTTTGATATGTGTTGTTACGGATTCCCTCGTCCCGTACGTCTCTGTTCTACAAATTGCTTTACGAGGGTTCTGGCTTCAGCAGTCTGAAATGCCTTTGGCTATCCCCGACTTCCGACCACGTCTTACGTGCGGCCACTGGGAAAAGACGTTCTACGTCTTCCCGCGGTGGTCGAGGGGCGACGCTAGTTGACCGGGCTCTGGGCAGTCGTAAATACAAAACCCCGCTGTATAGTTGAGAGAGGCGTCGCCGCGGAACTAGCTCAATGGTAGAGCACCGCACGCGTTATGCAGAGGTTCTGGGATCGATTCCCGCTTGTGCAAAAAACGGCGCATTTTTCTCGACTTGAATTTTCAATTATTTATTCCTGCATAAAAAAAGGCAATCATGCCTCATTCGGCACTATAAAAACACTGTTAAAACGCCAAACAGCACTGGCAATAAGGACTGCAACTTTGTTATGTGTCCTTACGGAATCCCTCGTCCCGTACGTCTCTGTTCTACAAAATGCATTACGAGGGTTCTGGCTTCAGCAGTCTGAAATGCCTTTGGCTATCCCCGACTTCCGAGCACGTCTTACGTGCGGCCGCTGGGAAAAGACGTTCTACGTCTTCCCCCGGTGGTCGAGGTGCGGCGCTAGTTGACCGGGCTCTGAGTAGTCGTAAATACAAAACCCCGCTGTATAGTCGAGAGAGGAGCCGCCGCGGAACTAGCTCAATGGTAGAGCACCGGACGCGTTATGCGGAGGCTGTGGGTTCGATTCCCGCTTCCTGAAAAAACGGCGCATTTTTTCTTGACTTGAATTTTCAATTATTTATCCTTGCAAAAAAAAGGCAATTATGCCTCATTTGGCACTATAAAAACACTGTTAAAACGCCAAACAGCACTGGCAATAAGTACTGCAACTTTGATATGTGTCCTTATGGAATCCCTCGTCCCGTACGTCTCTGTTCTACAAAATGCATTAAGAGGGTTCTGGCTTCAGCAGTCTGAAATGCCTTTGGCCATCCCCGATTTCCGACCACGTCTTACGTGCGGCCGCTGGGAAAAGACGTTCTACGTCTTCCCGCGCTGGTCGAGGGGCGGCGCTAGTTGAACGGGCTCTGAGCAGTCGTAAATACAAAACCCCGCTGTATAGTCGAGAGAGGAGTCGCCGCGGAACTAGCTCAATGGTAGAGCACCGCACGCGCTATGCGGAGGTTGTGGGTTCGATTCCCGCTTGTGGAAAAAACGGCGCATTTTTTCTCGACTTGAATTTTCAATTATTTATTCCTGCATAAAAAAAGGCAATCATGCCTCATTCGGCACTATAAAAACACAGTTAAAACGCCAAGCAGCACTGGCAATAAGGACTGCAACTTTGATATGTGTCCTTACGGAATCCCTCGTCCCGTACGTCTCTGTTCTACAAATTACATTACGAGGGTTCTGGCATCAGCAGTCTGAAATGCCTTTGGCTATCCCCGACTTCCGACCACGTCTTACGCGCGGCCGCTGGGAAAAGACGTTCTACGTCTTCCCGCGGTGGTCGAGGGGCGGCGCTAGTTGACCGGGCTCTGGGCAGTCCTGAATACAAAACCCCGCTGTATAGTCGAGAGAGGAGTCGCCGCGGAACTAGCTCAATGGTAGAGCACCGCACGCGTTAGGCGGAGGTTGTGGGTTCGATTCCCGCTTCCGGAAAAAAACGGCGCATTTTTTCTCGACTTGAATTTTCAATTATTTATTCCTGCATAAAAAAAGGCAATCATGCCTTATTCCGCATTACAAAAACACTGTTAAAACGCCAAACAGCACTGGCAATAAGGACTGCAACTTTGATATGCGTCCTTATGGAATCCCTCGTGCCGTACGTCTCTGTTCTACAAATTGCATTACGAGGGTTCTGGCTTCAGCAGTCTGAAATGCCTTTGGCTATCCCCGACTTCCGACCACGTCTTACGTGCGGCTGCTGGGAAAAGACGTTCTACGTCTTTCCCCGGTTGTCGAGGTGCGGCGCTAGTTGAGCGGGCTCTGAGTAGTCGTAAATACAAAACCCCGCTGTATAGTCGAGAGAGGAGTCGCCGCGGAACTAGCTCAATGGTAGAGCACCGGACGCGTTATGCGGAGGCTGTGGGTTCGATTCCCGCTTCCTGAAAAAACGGCGCATTTTTTCTTGACTTGAATTTTCAATTATTTATTCTTGCAAAAAAAAAGGCAATCATGCCTCATTCGGCACTATAAAAACACTGTTAAAACGCCAAACAGCACTGGCAATAAGGACTGCAACTTTGATATGTGTCCTTACGGAATCCCTCGTCCCGTACGTCTCTGTTCTACAAAATGCATTACGAGGGTTCTGGCTTCAGCCGTCTGAAATGCCTTTGTCTGAAACAGCACTGGCAATAAGGACTGCAACTTTGATATGTGTCCTTACGGAATCCCTCGTCCCGTACGTCTCTGTTCTACAAAATGCATTACGAGGGTTCTGGCTTCAGCAGTCTGAAATGCCTTTGGCCATCCCCGACTTCCGACCACGTCTTACGTGCGGCCGCTGGGAAAAGACGTTCTACGTCTTCCCGCGCTGGTCGAGGGGCGGCGCTAGTTGACCGGGCTCTGGGCAGTCGTAAATACAAAACCCCGCGGTATAGTTGAGAGAGGCGTCGCCGCGGAACTAGCTCAATGGTAGAGCACCGCACGCGTTATGCAGAGGTTCTGGGATCGATTCCCGCTTGTGCAAAAAAACGGCACATTTTTCTCGACTTGAATTTTCAATTATTTATTCCTGCCTAAAAAAAGGCAATCATGCCTTATTCGGCACTACAAAACACTGTTAAAACGCCAAACAGCACTGGCAATAAGGACTGCAACTTTGATATGTGTCCTTACGGAATGCCTCGTCCCGTACGTCTCTGTTCTACAAATTGCATTACGAGGGTTCTGGCTTCAGCAGTTTGAAATGCCTTTGGCTATCCCCGACTTCCGACCCCGTCTTACGTGCGGCCGCTGGGAAAAGACGTTCTACGTCTTCCCGCGCTGGTCGAGGGGCGGCGCTAGTTGACCGGGCTCTGAGCAGTCGTAAATACAAAACCCCGCTGTATATTCGAGAGAGGAGTCGCCGCGGAACTAGCTCAATGGTAGAGCACCGCACGCGCTATGCGGAGGTTGTGGGTTCGATTCCCGCTTGTGGAAAAAACGGCGCATTTTTTCTCGACTTGAATTTTCAATTATTTATTCCTGCATAAAAAAAGGCAATCATGCCTCATTCGGCACTATAAAAACACAGTTAAAACGCCAAGCAGCACTGGCAATAAGGACTGCAACTTTGATATGTGTCCTTACGGAATCCCTCGTCCCGTACGTCTCTGTTCTACAAATTACATTACGAGGGTTCTGGCATCAGCAGTCTGAAATGCCTTTGGCTATCCCCGACTTCCGACCACGTCTTACGCGCGGCCGCTGGGAAAAGACGTTCTACGTCTTCCCGCGGTGGTCGAGGGGCGGCGCTAGTTGACCGGGCTCTGGGCAGTCCTAAATACAAAACCCCGCTGTATAGTCGAGAGAGGAGTCGCCGCGGAACTAGCTCAATGGTAGAGCACCGCACGCGTTAGGCGGAGGTTGTGGGTTCGATTCCCGCTTCCGGAAAAAACGGCGCATTTTTTCTCGACTTGAATTTTCAATTATTTATTCCTGCATAAAAAAAGGCAATCATGCCTTATTCGGCATTACAAAAACACTGTTAAAACGCCAAACAGCACTGGCAATAAGGACTGCAACTTTGATATGTGTTGTTACGGATTCCCTCGTCCCGTACGTCTCTGTTCTACAAATTGCTTTACGAGGGTTCTGGCTTCAGCAGTCTGAAATGCCTTTGGCTATCCCCGACTTCCGACCACGTCTTACGTGCGGCCACTGGGAAAAGACGTTCTACGTCTTCCCGCGGTGGTCGAGGGGCGACGCTAGTTGACCGGGCTCTGGGCAGTCGTAAATACAAAACCCCGCTGTATAGTTGAGAGAGGCGTCGCCGCGGAACTAGCTCAATGGTAGAGCACCGCACGCGTTATGCAGAGGTTCTGGGATCGATTCCCGCTTGTGCAAAAAACGGCGCATTTTTCTCGACTTGAATTTTCAATTATTTATTCCTGCATAAAAAAAGGCAATCATGCCTCATTCGGCACTATAAAAACACTGTTAAAACGCCAAACAGCACTGGCAATAAGGACTGCAACTTTGATATGTGTCCTTACGGAATCCCTCGTCCCGTACGTCTCTGCTCTACAAAATGCGTTACGAGGGTTCTGGCTTCAGCAGTCTGAAATGCCTTTGGCTATCCCCGACTTCCGACCACGTCTTACGTGCGACCGCTGGGAAAAGACATTCTACGTCTTCCCGTGGTGGTCGAGGCGCGGCGCTAGTTGACCGGGCTCTGAGCAGTCGTAAATACAAAACCCTGCTGTATAGTCGAGAGAGGAGTCACCGAGTAACTAGCTCAATGGTAGATCACCGCACGCGTTATGCGGAGGCTGTGGGTTCGATTCCCGCTTCCGGAAAAAACGGCGCATTTTTTCTCGACTGGAATTTTCAATTATTTATTCCTGCATAAAAAAAGGCAATCATGCCTTATTCGGCACTACAAAAACACTGTTAAAACGCCAAACAGCACTGGCAACAAGGACTGCAACTTTGATATGTGTCCTTACGGAATCCCTCGTCCCGTACGTCTCTGTTCTACAAATTGCATTACGAGGGTTCTGGCTTCAGCAGTCTGAAATGCCTTTGGCTGTCCCCGACTTCCGACCACGTCTTACGTGCGGCCGCTGGGAAAAGACGTTCTACGTCTTCCCGTGGTGGTCGAGGGGCGGCGCTATTTGACCGGGCTCTGGGCAGTCGTAAATACAAAACCCCGCTGTATAGTCGAGACAGGAGTCGCCGCGGAACTAGCTCAATGGTAGAGCACCGCACGCGTTATGCGGAGGTTGTGGGTTCGATTCCCGCTTCCGGAAAAAACGGCGCATTTTATCTCGAATTCAATTTTCAATTATTTATTCCTGCATAAAAAAAAGGCAATCATGCCTTTTCGGCACTAAAAAAACACTGTTAAAACGCCAAACAGCACTGCCAATAAGGACTGCAACTTTGATATGTGTTCTTACGGAATCCCTCGTCCCGTACGTCTCTGTTCTACAAAATGCATTACGAGGGTTCTGGCTTCAGCAGTCTGAAATGCCTTTGGCTATCCCCGACTTCCGACAACGTCTTACGTGCGGCCGCTGGGAAAAGACGTTCTACGTCTTCCTGCGGTGGTGGAGGGGCGGCGCTAGTTGACCGGGCTCTGAGCAGTCGTAAACACAAAACCCCGCTGTATAGTCGGAGAGGAGTCGCCGCGGAACTAGCTCAATAGTAGAGCACCGCACGCGTTATGCGGAGGTTGTGGGTTCGATTCCCGCTTCTGGAAAAAACGGCGCATTTTTTCTCGACTTCAATTTTCAATTATTTATTCCTGCATAAAAAAAAGGCAATCATGCCTTATTGGGCATTAAAAAACACTGTTAAAACGCCAAACAGCACTGGCAATAAGGACTGCAACTTTGATATGTGTCCTTACGGAATCCCTCGTCCCGTTTGTCTCTGTTCTACAAATTGCTTTACGAGGGTTCTGGCTTCAGCAGTCTGAAACGCCTTTATCTATCCCCGACTTCCGACCACGTCTTACGTGCGGCCGCTGGGAAAAGACGTTCTACGTCTTCCCGCGGTGGTCGAGGGGCGGTGCTAGTTGACCGGGCTCTGGGCAGTCGTAAATACAAAACCCCGCTGTATAGTCGAGAGAGGAGTCGCCGCGGAACTAGCTCAATGGTAGAGCACCGGACGCGTTATGCGGAGGCTGTGGGTTCGATTCCCGCTTCCTGAAAAAACGGCGCATTTTTTCTGGACTTCAATTTTCAATTATTTATTCCTGCAAAAAACAAGGTAATCACGCCTTATTCGGCACTATAAAAACACTGTTAAAACGCCAAACAGCCCTGGCAATAAGGACTGCAACTTTGATATGTGTCCTTACGGAATCCCTCGTCCCGTACGTCTCTGTTCTACAAATTGCATTACGAGGGTTCTGGCTTCAGCAGTCTGAAATGCCGTTATCTATCCCCGACTTCCGACCACGTCTTACGTGCGGCCGTTGGGAAAAGACGTTCTACGTCTTCCCGCGGTGGTCAAGGGGCGGTGCTAGTTGACCGGGCTCTGGGCAGTCGTAAATACAAAACCCCGCTGTATAGTCGAGAGAGGAGTCGCCGCGGAACTATCTCAATGATAGAGCACCGGACGCGTTATGCGGAGGTTGTGGGCTCGATTCCCGCTTCCGGAAAAAACGGCACATTTTTTCTCGACTTGAATTTTCAATTATTTATTCCTGCCTAAAAAAAGGCAATTATGCCTTATTCGGCACTACAAAACACTGTTAAAACGCCAAACAGCACTGGCAATAAGGACTGCAACTTTGATATGTGTCCTTACGGAATCCCTCGTCCCGTACTTTTCTGTTCTACAAATTGCATTACAAGGGTTCTGGCTTCAGCAGTCTGAAACGCCTTTATCTATCCCCGACTTCCGACCACGTCTTACGTGCGGCCGCTGGGAAAAGACGTTCTACGTCTTCCCGCGCTGGTCGAGGTGCGGTGCTAGTTGACCGGGCTCTGGGCAGTCGTAAATACAAAACCCCGCTGTATAGTCGAGAGAGCAGTCGCCGCGGAACTAGCTCAATGGTAGATAACCGCACGCGTTATGCGGAGGCTGTGGGTTCGATTCCCGCTTCCGGAAAAAACGGCGCATTTTTTCTCGACTTGAATTTTCATATATTTATTCCTGCATAAAAAAAGGCAATCAAGCCTTATTCCGCACTATAAAAACACTGTTAAAACGCCAAGCAGCACTGGCAATAAGGACTGCAACTTTGATATGTGTCCTTACGGAATCCCTCGTCCCGTACGTCTCTGTTCTACAAAATGCATTACGAGGGTTCTGGCTTCAGCAGTCTGAAATGCCTTTGGCTATCCCCGACTTCCGACCACGTCTTACGCGCGGCCGCTGGGAAAAGACGTTCTACGTCTTCCGCGGTGGTCGAGGGGCGGCGCTAGTTGACCGGGCTCTGCGCAGTCCTAAATACAAAACCCCGCTGTATAGTCGAGAGAGGAGTCGCCGCGGAACTAGCTCAATGGTAGAGCACCGCACGCGTTAGGCGGAGGCTGTGGGTTCGATTCCCGCTTCCTGAAAAAACGGCGCATTTTTTCTTGACTTGAATTTTCAATTATTTATCCTTCAAAAAAAAGGCAATTATGCCTCATTTGGCACTATAAAAACACTGTTAAAACGCCAAACAGCACTGGCAATAAGGACTGCAACTTTGATATGTGTCCTTATGGAATCCCTCGTCCCGTACGTCCCTGTTCTACAAAATGCATTAAGAGGGTTCTGGCTTCAGCAGTCTGAAATGCCTTTGGCCATCCCCGATTTCCGACCACGTCTTACGTGCGGCCGCTGGGAAAAGACGTTCTACGTCTTCCCGCGGTGGTCGAGGGGCGGCGCTAGTTGACCGGGCTCTGGGCAGTCCTAAATACAAAACCCCGCTGTATAGTCGAGAGAGGAGTCGCCGCGGAACTAGCTCAATGGTAGAGCACCGCACGCGTTAGGCGGAGGTTGTGGGTTCGATTCCCGCTTCCGGAAAAAACGGCGCATTTTTTCTCGACTTGAATTTTCAATTATTTATTCCTGCATAAAAAAAGGCAATCATGCCTTATTCCGCATTACAAAAACACTGTTAAAACGCCAAACAGCACTGGCAATAAGGACTGCAACTTTGATATGCGTCCTTATGGAATCCCTCGTGCCGTACGTCTCTGTTCTACAAATTGCATTACGAGGGTTCTGGCTTCAGCAGTCTGAAATGCCTTTGGCTATCCCCGACTTCCGACCACGTCTTACGTGCGGCTGCTGGGAAAAGACGTTCTACGTCTTTCCCCGGTGGTCGAGGTGCGGCGCTAGTTGAGCGGGCTCTGAGTAGTCGTAAATACAAAACCCCGCTGTATAGTCGAGAGAGGAGTCGCCGCGGAACTAGCTCAATGGTAGAGCACCGGACGCGTTATGCGGAGGCTGTGGGTTCGATTCCCGCTTCCTGAAAAAACGGCGCATTTTTTCTTGACTTGAATTTTCAATTATTTATTCTTGCAAAAAAAAAAGGCAATCATGCCTCATTCGGCACTATAAAAACACTGTTAAAACGCCAAACAGCACTGGCAATAAGGACTGCAACTTTGATATGTGTCCTTACGGAATCCCTCGTCCCGTACGTCTCTGTTCTACAAAATGCATTACGAGGGTTCTGGCTTCAGCCGTCTGAAATGCCTTTGTCTGAAACAGCACTGGCAATAAGGACTGCAACTTTGATATGTGTCCTTACGGAATCCCTCGTCCCGTACGTCTCTGTTCTACAAAATGCATTACGAGGGTTCTGGCTTCAGCAGTCTGAAATGCCTTTGGCCATCCCCGACTTCCGACCACGTCTTACGTGCGGCCGCTGGGAAAAGACGTTCTACGTCTTCCCGCGCTGGTCGAGGGGCGGCGCTAGTTGACCGGGCTCTGGGCAGTCGTAAATACAAAACCCCGCTGTATAGTTGAGAGAGGCGTCGCCGCGGAACTAGCTCAATGGTAGAGCACCGCACGCGTTATGCAGAGGTTCTGGGATCGATTCCCGCTTGTGCAAAAAACGGCACATTTTTCTCGACTTGAATTTTCAATTATTTATTCCTGCCTAAAAAAAAGGCAATCATGCCTTATTCGGCACTACAAAACACTGTTAAAACGCCAAACAGCACTGGCAATAAGGACTGCAACTTTGATATGTGTCCTTACGAAATGCCCCGTCCCGTACGTCTCTGTTCTACAAATTGCATTACGAGGGTTCTGGCTTCAGCAGTTTGAAATGCCTTTGGCTATCCCCGACTTCCGACCCCGTCTTACGTGCGGCCGCTGGGAAAAGACGTTCTACGTCTTCCCGCGCTGGTCGAGGGGCGGCGCTAGTTGACCGGGCTCTGAGCAGTCGTAAATACAAAACCCCGCTGTATATTCGAGAGAGGAGTCGCCGCGGAACTAGCTCAATGGTAGAGCACCGCACGCGCTATGCGGAGGTTGTGGGTTCGATTCCCGCTTGTGGAAAAAACGGCGCATTTTTTCTCGACTTGAATTTTCAATTATTTATTCCTGCATAAAAAAAGGCAATCATGCCTCATTCGGCACTATAAAAACACAGTTAAAACGCCAAGCAGCACTGGCAATAAGGACTGCAACTTTGATATGTGTCCTTACGGAATCCCTCGTCCCGTACGTCTCTGTTCTACAAATTACATTACGAAGGTTCTGGCTTCAGCAGTCTGAAATGCCTTTGGCTATCCCCGACTTCCGACCACGTCTTACGCGCGGCCGCTGGGAAAAGACGTTCTACGTCTTCCCGCGGTGGTCGAGGGGCGGCGCTAGTTGACCGGGCTCTGGGCAGTCCTAAATACAAAACCCCGCTGTATAGTCGAGAGAGGAGTCGCCGCGGAACTAGCTCAATGGTAGAGCACCGCACGCGTTAGGCGGAGGTTGTGGGTTCGATTCCCGCTTCCGGAAAAAACGGCGCATTTTTTCTCGACTTGAATTTTCAATTATTTATTCCTGCATAAAAAAAGGCAATCATGCCTTATTCGGCATTACAAAAACACTGTTAAAACGCCAAACAGCACTGGCAATAAGGACTGCAACTTTGATATGTGTTGTTACGGATTCCCTCGCCCGGAAGGCTCTGTTCTACAAATTGCTTTACGAGGGTTCTGGCTTCAGCAGTCTGAAATGCCTTTGGCTATCCCCGACTTCCGACCACGTCTTACGTGCGGCCGCTGGGAAAAGACGTTCTACGTCTTCCCGCGGTGGTCGAGGGGCGGCGCTAGTTGACCGGGCTCTGGGCAGTCGTAAATACAAAACCCCGCTGTATAGTTGAGAGAGGCGTCGCCGCGGAACTAGCTCAATGGTAGAGCACCGCACGCGTTATGCAGAGGTTCTGGGATCGATTCCCGCTTGTGCAAAAAACGGCGCATTTTTCTCGACTTGAATTTTCAATTATTTATTCCTGCATAAAAAAAGGCAATCATGCCTCATTCGGCACTATAAAAACACTGTTAAAACGCCAAACAGCACTGGCAATAAGGACTGCAACTTTGATATGTGTCCTTACGGAATCCCTCGTCCCGTACGTCTCTGTTCTACAAAATGCATTACGAGGGTTCTGGCTTCAGCAGTCTGAAATGCCTTTGGCTATCCCCGACTTCCGAGCACGTCTTACGTGCGGCCGCTGGGAAAA
Organism: Haemaphysalis longicornis; assembly: GCF_048455015.1. Lineage (NCBI taxonomy): Eukaryota > Metazoa > Arthropoda > Arachnida > Ixodida > Ixodidae > Haemaphysalis > Haemaphysalis longicornis. Next base: position 38,588,934 of record NW_027526214.1, on the reverse strand, counting down.
AACGTTCTACGTCTTCCCCCGGCGGTCGAGGTGCGGCGCTAGTTGACCGGGCTCTGAGTAGTCGTAAATACAAAACCCCGCTGTATAGTCGAGAGAGGAGTCGCCGCGGAACTAGCTCAATGGTAGAGCACCGGACGCGTTATGCGGAGGCTGTGGGTTCGATTCCCGCTTCCTGAAAAAACGGCGCATTTTTTCATGACTTGAATTTTCAATTATTTATTCTTGCAAAAAAAAGGCAATCATGCCTCATTCGGCACTATAAAAACACTGTTAAAACGCCAAACAGCACTGGCAATAAGGACTGCAACTTTGATATGTGTCCTTACGGAATCCCTCGTCCCGTATGTCTCTGTTCTACAAAATGCATTACGAGGGTTCTGGCTTCAGCAGTCTGAAATGCCTTTGGCCATCCCTGACTTCCGACCACGTCTTACGTGCGGCCGCTGGGAAAAGACGTTCTATGTCTTCCCGCGGTGGTCGAGGGGCGGCGCTAGTTGACCGGGCTCTGAGCAGTCGTAAATACAAAACCCCGCTGTATAGTCGAGAAAGGAGTCGCCGCGGAACTAGCTCAATGGTAGAGCACCGCACGCGCTATGCGGAGGTTGTGGGTTCGATTCCCGCTTGTGGAAAAACGGCGCATTTTTTCTCGACTTGAATTTTCAATTATTTATTCCTGCATAAAAAAAGGCAATCATGCCTCATTCGGCACTAAAAAAACACTGTTAAAACGCCAAACAGCACTGGCAATAAGGACTGCAACTTTGATATGTGTCCTTACGGAATCCCTCGTCCCGTACGACTCTGTTCTACAAAATGCATTACGAGGGTTCTGGCTTCAGCAGCCTGAAATGCCTTTGGCTATCCCCGACTTCCGACCACGTCTTACGTGCGGCCGCTGGGAAAAGACGTTCTACGTCTTCCCGCGGTGGTCGATGGGCAGTGCTAGTTGACCGGGCTCTGGGCAGTCGTAAATACAAAACCCCGCTGTATAGTCGAGAGAGGAGTCGCCGCGGAACTAGCTCAATGGTAGAGCACCGGACGCGTTATGCGGAGGTTGTGGGCTCTATTCCCGCTTCCGGAAAAAACGGCACATTTTTCTCGACTTGAATTTTCAATTATTTATTCCTGCATAAAAAAAAGGCAATCATGCCTCATTCGGCACTAAAAAAACACTGTTAAAACGCCAAACAGCACTGGCAATAAGGACTGCAACTTTGATATGTGTCCTTACGGAATCCCTCGTCCCGTATGTCTCTGTTCTACAAAATGCATTACGAGGGTTCTGGCTTCAGCAGTCTGAAATGCCTTTGGCCATCCCTGACTTCCGACCACGTCTTACGTGCGGCCGCTGGGAAAAGACGTTCTACGTCTTCCCGCGGTGGTCGAGGGGCGGCGCTAGTTGACCGGGCTCTGAGCAGTCGTAAATACAAAACCCCGCTGTATAGTCGAGAGAGGAGTCGCCGCGGAACTAGCTCAATGGTAGAGCACCGCACGCGCTATGCGGAGGTTGTGGGTTCGATTCCCGCTTGTGGAAAAACGGCGCATTTTTCTCGACTTGAATTTTCAATTATTTATTCCTGCATAAAAAAAGGCAATCATGCCTCATTCGGCACTAAAAAAACACTTTTAAAACGCCAAACAGCACTGGCAATAAGGACTGCAACTTTGATATGTGTCCTTACGGAATCCCTCGTCCCGTACGACTCTGTTCTACAAAATGCATTACGAGGGTTCTGGCTTCAGCAGCCTGAAATGCCTTTGGCTATCCCCGACTTCCGACCACGTCTTACGTGCGGCCGCTGGGAAAAGACGTTCTACGTCTTCCCGCGGTGGTCGATGGCAGTGCTAGTTGACCGGGCTCTGGGCAGTCGTAAATACAAAACCCCGCTGTATAGTCGAGAGAGGAGTCGCCGCGGAACTAGCTCAATGGTAGAGCACCGGACGCGTTATGCGGAGGTTGTGGGCTCGATTCCCGCTTCCGGAAAAAACGGCACATTTTTCTCGACTTCAATTTTCAATTATTTTTTCCTGCCTAAAAAAAAGGCAATCATGCCTTATTCGGCACAACAAAACACTGTTAAAACGCCAAACAGCACTGGCAATAAGGACTGCAACTTTGATATGTGTCCTTATGGAATCCCTCGTGCCGTACGTCTCTGTTCTACAAATTGCATTACGAGGGTTCTGGCTTCAGCAGTCTGAAATGCCTTTGGCTATCCCCGACTTCCGACCACGTCTTACGTGCGGCTGCTGGGAAAAGACGTTCTACGTCTTCCCTCGGTGGTCGAGGTGCGGCGCTAGTTGAGCGGGCTCTGAGTAGTCGTAAATACAAAACCCCGCTGTATAGTCGAGAGAGGAGTCGCCGCGGAACTAGCTCAATGGTAGAGCACCGGACGCGTTATGCGGAGGCTGTGGGTTCGATTCCCGCTTCCTGAAAAAACGGCGCATTTTTTCTTGACTTGAATTTTCAATTATTTATTCTTGCAAAAAAAAAGGCAATCATGCCTCATTCGGCACTATAAAAACACTGTTAAAACGCCAAACAGCACTGGCAATAAGGACTGCAACTTTGATATGTGTCCTTACGGAATCCCTCGTCCCGTACGTCTCTGTTCTACAAAATGCATTACGAGGGTTCTGGCTTCAGCCGTCTGAAATGCCTTTGTCTGAAACAGCACTGGCAATAAGGACTGCAACTTTGATATGTGTCCTTACGGAATCCCTCGTCCCGTACGTCTCTGTTCTACAAAATGCATTACGAGGGTTCTGGCTTCAGCAGTCTGAAATGCCTTTGGCCATCCCCGACTTCCGACCACGTCTTACGTGCGGCCGCTGGGAAAAGACGTTCTACGTCTTCCCGCGGTGGTCGAGGGGCGGCGCTAGTTGACCGGGCTCTGAGCAGTCGTAAATACAAAACCCCGCTGTATAGTCGAGAGAGGAGTTTCCGCGGAACTAGCTCAATGGTAGAGCACCGGACGCGTTATGCGGAGGTTGTGGGCTCGATTCCCGCTTCCGGAAAAAACGGCACATTTTTCTCGACTTGAATTTTCAATTATTTATTCCTGCCTAAAAAAAAGGCAATCATGCCTTATTCGGCACTACAAAACACTGTTAAAACGCCAAACAGCACTGGCAATAAGGACTGCAACTTTGATATGTGTCCTTACGGAATGCCTCGTCCCGTACGTCTCTGTTCTACAAATTGCATTACGAGGGTTCTGGCTTCAGCAGTCTGAAATGCCTTTGGCCATCCCTGACTTCCGACCACGTCTTACGTGCGGCCGCTGGGAAAAGACGTTCTACGTCTTCCCGCGGTGGTCGATGGGCAGTGCTAGTTGACCGGGCTCTGGGCAGTCGTAAATACAAAACCCCGCTGTATAGTCGAGAGAGGAGTCGCCGCGGAATTAACTCAATGGTAGAGCACCGGACGCGTTATGCGGAGGTTGTGGGCTCGATTCCCGCTTCCGGAAAAAACGGCACATTTTTCTCGACTTCAATTTTCAATTATTTTTTCCTGCCTAAAAAAAAGGCAATCATGCCTTATTCGGCACAACAAAACACTGTTAAAACGCCAAACAGCACTGGCAATAAGGACTGCAACTTTGATATGTGTCCTTATGGAATCCCTCGTGCCGTACGTCTCTGTTCTACAAATTGCATTACGAGGGTTCTGGCTTCAGCAGTCTGAAATGCCTTTGGCTATCCCCGACTTCCGACCACGTCTTACGTGCGGCTGCTGGGAAAAGACGTTCTACGTTTTCCCCCGGTGGTCGAGGTGCGGCGCTAGTTGAGCGGGCTCTGAGTAGTCGTAAATACAAAACCCCGCTGTATAGTCGAGAGAGGAGTCGCCGCGGAACTAGCTCAATGGTAGAGCACCGGACGCGTTATGCGGAGGCTGTGGGTTCGATTCCCGCTTCCTGAAAAAACGGCGCATTTTTTCTTGACTTGAATTTTCAATTATTTATTCTTGCAAAAAAAAAGGCAATCATGCCTCATTCGGCACTATAAAAACACTGTTAAAACGCCAAACAGCACTGGCAATAAGGACTGCAACTTTGATATGTGTCCTTACGGAATCCCTCGTCCCGTACGTCTCTGTTCTACAAAATGCATTACGAGGGTTCTGGCTTCAGCCGTCTGAAATGCCTTTGTCTGAAACAGCACTGGCAATAAGGACTGCAACTTTGATATGTGTCCTTACGGAATCCCTCGTCCCGTACGTCTCTGTTCTACAAAATGCATTACGAGGGTTCTGGCTTCAGCAGTCTGAAATGCCTTTGGCCATCCCTGACTTCCGACCACGTCTTACGTGCGGCCGCTGGGAAAAGACGTTCTACGTCTTCCCGCGGTGGTCGAGGGGCGGCGCTAGTTGACCGGGCTCTGAGCAGTCGTAAATACAAAACCCCGCTGTATAGTCGAGAGAGGAGTTTCCGCGGAACTAGCTCAATGGTAGAGCACCGGACGCGTTATGCGGAGGTTGTGGGCTCGATTCCCGCTTCCGGAAAAAACGGCACATTTTTCTCGACTTGAATTTTCAATTATTTATTCCTGCCTAAAAAAAAGGCAATCATGCCTTATTCGGCACTACAAAACACTGTTAAAACGCCAAACAGCACTGGCAATAAGGACTGCAACTTTGATATGTGTCCTTACGGAATGCCTCGTCCCGTACGTCTCTGTTCTACAAATTGCATTACGAGGGTTCTGGCTTCAGCAGTTTGAAATGCCTTCGGCTATCCCCGACTTCCGACCCCGTCTTACGTGCGGCCGCTGGGAAAAGACGTTCTACGTCTTCCCGCGGTGGTCGATGGGCAGTGCTAGTTGACCGGGCTCTGGGCAGTCGTAAATACAAAACCCCGCTGTATAGTCGAGAGAGGAGTCAACGCGGAACTAGCTCAATGGTAGAGCACCGCACGCGTTAGGCGGAGGTTGTGGGTTCGATTCCCGCTTCCGCAAAAAACGGCGCATTTTTTCTCGACTTGAATTTTCAAAGATTTATTCCTGCATAAAAAAAAGGCAATCATGCCTTATTCGGCACTACAAAAACACTGTTAAAACGCCAAACAGCACTGGCAAAAAGGACTGCAACTTTGATATGTGTCCTTACGGAATCCCTCGTGCCGTACGTCTCTGTTCTACAAATTGCATTACGAGGGTTCTGGCTTCAGCAGTCTGAAATGCCTTTGGCTATCCCCGACTTCCGACCACGTCTTACGTGCGGCCGCTGGGAAAAGACGTTCTACGTCTTTTCGCGGTGGTCGAGGGGCGGCGCTAGTTGACCGGGCTCTGAGCAGTCGTAAATACAAAACCCCGCTGTATAGTCGAGAGAGGAGTCGCCGCGGAACTAGCTCAATGGTAGAGCACCGCACGCGCTATGCGGAGGTTGTGGGTTCGATTCCCGCTTGTGGAAAAACGGCGCATTTTTTCTCGACTTGAATTTTCAATTATTTATTCCTGCATAAAAAAAGGCAATCATGCCTCATTCGGCACTAAAAAAACACTTTTAAAACGCCAAACAGCACTGGCAATAAGGACTGCAACTTTGATATGTGTCCTTACGGAATCCCTCGTCCCGTACGACTCTGTTCTACAAAATGCATTACGAGGGTTCTGGCTTCAGCAGCCTGAAATGCCTTTGGCTATCCCCGACTTCCGACCACGTCTTACGTGCGGCCGCTGGGAAAAGACGTTCTACGTCTTCCCGCGGTGGTCGATGGCAGTGCTAGTTGACCGGGCTCTGGGCAGTCGTAAATACAAAACCCCGCTGTATAGTCGAGAGAGGAGTCGCCGCGGAACTAGCTCAATGGTAGAGCACCGGACGCGTTATGCGGAGGTTGTGGGCTCGATTCCCGCTTCCGGAAAAAACGGCACATTTTTCTCGACTTCAATTTTCAATTATTTTTTCCTGCCTAAAAAAAAAGGCAATCATGCCTTATTCGGCACAACAAAACACTGTTAAAACGCCAAACAGCACTGGCAATAAGGACTGCAACTTTGATATGTGTCCTTATGGAATCCCTCGTGCCGTACGTCTCTGTTCTACAAATTGCATTACGAGGGTTCTGGCTTCAGCAGTCTGAAATGCCTTTGGCTATCCCCGACTTCCGACCACGTCTTACGTGCGGCTGCTGGGAAAAGACGTTCTACGTCTTCCCTCGGTGGTCGAGGTGCGGCGCTAGTTGAGCGGGCTCTGAGTAGTCGTAAATACAAAACCCCGCTGTATAGTCGAGAGAGGAGTCGCCGCGGAACTAGCTCAATGGTAGAGCACCGGACGCGTTATGCGGAGGCTGTGGGTTCGATTCCCGCTTCCTGAAAAAACGGCGCATTTTTTCTTGACTTGAATTTTCAATTATTTATTCTTGCAAAAAAAAAGGCAATCATGCCTCATTCGGCACTATAAAAACACTGTTAAAACGCCAAACAGCACTGGCAATAAGGACTGCAACTTTGATATGTGTCCTTACGGAATCCCTCGTCCCGTACGTCTCTGTTCTACAAAATGCATTACGAGGGTTCTGGCTTCAGCCGTCTGAAATGCCTTTGTCTGAAACAGCACTGGCAATAAGGACTGCAACTTTGATATGTGTCCTTACGGAATCCCTCGTCCCGTACGTCTCTGTTCTACAAAATGCATTACGAGGGTTCTGGCTTCAGCAGTCTGAAATGCCTTTGGCCATCCCCGACTTCCGACCACGTCTTACGTGCGGCCGCTGGGAAAAGACGTTCTACGTCTTCCCGCGGTGGTCGAGGGGCGGCGCTAGTTGACCGGGCTCTGAGCAGTCGTAAATACAAAACCCCGCTGTATAGTCGAGAGAGGAGTTTCCGCGGAACTAGCTCAATGGTAGAGCACCGGACGCGTTATGCGGAGGTTGTGGGCTCGATTCCCGCTTCCGAAAAAAACGGCACATTTTTCTCGACTTGAATTTTCAATTATTTATTCCTGCCTAAAAAAAAGGCAATCATGCCTTATTGGGCACTACAAAACACTGTTAAAACGCCAAACAGCACTGGCAATAAGGACTGCAACTTTGATATGTGTCCTTACGGAATGCCTCGTCCCGTACGTCTCTGTTCTACAAATTGCATTACGAGGGTTCTGGCTTGAGCAGTCTGAAATGCCTTTGGCCAACCCTGACTTCCGACCACGTCTTACGTGCGGCCGCTGGGAAAAGACGTTCTACGTCTTCCCGCGGTGGTCGATGGGCAGTGCTAGTTGACCGGGCTCTGGGCAGTCGTAAATACAAAACCCCGCTGTATAGTCGAGAGAGGAGTCGCCGCGGAACTAACTCAATGGTAGAGCACCGGACGCGTTATGCGGAGGTTGTGGGCTCGATTCCCGCTTCCGGAAAAAACGGCACATTTTTCTCGACTTCAATTTTCAATTATTTTTTCCTGCCTAAAAAAAAGGCAATCATGCCTTATTCGGCACAACAAAACACTGTTAAAACGCCAAACAGCACTGGCAATAAGGACTGCAACTTTGATATGTGTCCTTATGGAATCCCTCGTGCCGTACGTCTCTGTTCTACAAATTGCATTACGAGGGTTCTGGCTTCAGCAGTCTGAAATGCCTTTGGCTATCCCCGACTTCCGACCACGTCTTACGTGCGGCTGCTGGGAAAAGACGTTCTACGTTTTCCCCCGGTGGTCGAGGTGCGGCGCTAGTTGAGCGGGCTCTGAGTAGTCGTAAATACAAAACCCCGCTGTATAGTCGAGAGAGGAGTCGCCGCGGAACTAGCTCAATGGTAGAGCACCGGACGCGTTATGCGGAGGCTGTGGGTTCGATTCCCGCTTCCTGAAAAAACGGCGCATTTTTTCTTGACTTGAATTTTCAATTATTTATTCTTGCAAAAAAAAGGCAATCATGCCTCATTCGGCACTATAAAAACACTGTTAAAACGCCAAACAGCACTGGCAATAAGGACTGCAACTTTGATATGTGTCCTTACGGAATCCCTCGTCCCGTACGTCTCTGTTCTACAAAATGCATTACGAGGGTTCTGGCTTCAGCCGTCTGAAATGCCTTTGTCTGAAACAGCACTGGCAATAAGGACTGCAACTTTGATATGTGTCCTTACGGAATCCCTCGTCCCGTACGTCTCTGTTCTACAAAATGCATTAAGAGGGTTCTGGCTTCAGCAGTCTGAAATGCCTTTGGCCATCCCCGACTTCCGACCACGTCTTACGTGCGGCCGCTGGGAAAAGACGTTCTACGTCTTCCCGCGGTGGTCGAGGGGCGGCGCTAGTTGACCGGGCTCTGAGCAGTCGTAAATACAAAACCCCGCTGTATAGTCGAGAGAGGAGTTTCCGCGGAACTAGCTCAATGGTAGAGCACCGGACGCGTTATGCGGAGGTTGTGGGCTCGATTCCCGCTTCCGGAAAAAACGGCACATTTTTCTCGACTTGAATTTTCAATTATTTATTCCTGCCTAAAAAAAAGGCAATCATGCCTTATTCGGCACTACAAAACACTGTTAAAACGCCAAACAGCACTGGCAATAAGGACTGCAACTTTGATATGTGTCCTTACGGAATGCCTCGTCCCGTACGTCTCTGTTCTACAAATTGCATTACGAGGGTTCTGGCTTCAGCAGTTTGAAATGCCTTTGGCTATCCCCGACTTCCGACCCCGTCTTACGTGCGGCCGCTGGGAAAAGACGTTCTACTTCTTCCCGCGGTGGTCGATGGGCAGTGCTAGTTGACCGGGCTCTGGGCAGTCGTAAATACAAAACCCGCTGTATAGTCGAGAGAGGAGTCAACGCGGAACTAGCTCAATGGTAGAGCACCGCACGCGTTAGGCGGAGGTTGTGGGTTCGATTCCCGCTTCCGCAAAAAACGGCGCATTTTTTCTCGACTTGAATTTTCAAAGATTTATTCCTGCATAAAAAAAAGGCAATCATGCCTTATTCGGCACTACAAAAACACTGTTAAAACGCCAAACAGCACTGGCAAAAAGGACTGCAACTTTGATATGTGTCCTTACGGAATCCCTCGTGCCGTACGTCTCTGTTCTACAAATTGCATTACGAGGGTTCTGGCTTCAGCAGTCTGAAATGCCTTTGGCTATCCCCGACTTCCGACCACGTCTTACGTGCGGCCGCTGGGAAAAGACGTTCTACGTCTTTCCGCGGTGGTCGAGGGGCGGCGCTAGTTGACCGGGCTCTGAGCAGTCGTAAATACAAAACCCCGCTGTATAGTCGAGAGAGGAGTCGCCGCGGAACTAGCTAAATGGTAGAGCACCGCTCGCGTTATGCGGAGGTTGTGGGTTCGATTCCCGCTTGTGGAAAAAACGGCGCATTTTTTCTCGACTTGAATTTTCAATTATTTATTCCTGCATAAAAAAAGGCAATAATGCCTCATTCGGCACTATAAAAACACTGTTAAAACGCCAAACAGCACTGGCAATAAGGACTGCAACTTTGATATGTGTCCTTACGGAATCCCTCGTCCCGTACGTCTCTGGTCTACAAAATGCATTACGAGGGTTCTGGCTTCAGCAGTCTGAAATGCCTTTGGCTATCCCCGACTTCCGACCACGTCTTACGTGCGACCGCTGGGAAAAGACATTCTACGTCTTCCCGTGGTGGTCGAGGCGCGGCGCTAGTTGACCGGGCTCTGAGCAGTCGTAAATACAAAACCCTGCTGTATAGTCGAGAGAGGAGTCACCGAGTAACTAGCTCAATGGTAGATCACCGCACGCGTTATGCGGAGGCTGTGGGTTCGATTCCCGCTTCCGGAAAAAACGGCGCATTTTTTCTCGACTGGAATTTTCAATTATTTATTCCTGCATAAAAAAAGGCAATCATGCCTTATTCGGCACTACAAAAACACTGTTAAAACGCCAAACAGCACTGGCAACAAGGACTGCAACTTTGATATGTGTCCTTACGGAATCCCTCGTCCCGTACGTCTCTGTTCTACAAATTGCATTACGAGGGTTCTGGCTTCAGCAGTCTGAAATGCCTTTGGCTATCCCCGACTTCCGACCACGTCTTACGTGCGGCCGCTGGGAAAAGACGTTCTACGTCTTCCCGCGGTGGTCGAGGGGCGTCGCTAGTTGACCGGGCTCTGAGCAGTCGTAAATACAAAACCCCGCTGTATAGTCGAGAGAGGAGTCGCCGCGGAACTAGCTCAATGGTAGAGCACCGCACGCGCTATGCGGAGGCTGTGGGTTCGATTTCCGCTCCCGGAAAAAACGGCGCATTTTTTCTCGACTTGAATTTTCAATTATTTATTCCTGCATAAAAAAATAAAAAAAATAAAAAAGGCAATCATGCCTTATTCGGCACTATAAAAACACTGTTAAAACGCCAAACAGCACTGGCAATAAGGACTGCAACTTTGATATGTGTCCTTACGGAATCCCTCGTCCCGTACGTCTCTGTTCTACAAATTGCTTTACGAGGGTTCTGGCTTCAGCAGTCTGAAATGCCTTTGGCTATCCACGTCTTACGTGCCGCCGCTGGGAAAACACGTTCTACGTCTTCCCGCGGTGTTCGAGGGGCGGCGCTAGTTGACCGGGCTCTGGGCAGTCGTAAATACAAAACCCCGCTGTATAGTTGAGAGAGGCGTCGCCGCGGAACTAGCTCAATGGTAGAGCACCGCACGCGTTATGCGGAGGTTGTGGGTTCGATTCCCGCTTGTGGAAAAAACGGCGCATTTTTCTCGACTTGAATTTTCAATTATTTATTCCTGCATAAAAAAAATAAAAATAATAAAAAAGGCAATCATGCCTTATTCGGCACTATGAAAACACTGTTCAAACGCCAAACAGCACTGGCAATAAGGACTGCAACTTTGATATGTGTCCTTACGGAATCCCTCGTCCCGTACGTCTCTGTTCTACAAAATGCATTACGAGGGTTCTGGCTTCAGCAGTCTGAAATGCCTTTGGCTATCCCCGACTTCCGAGCACGTCTTACGTGCGGCCGCTGGGAAAAGACGTTCTACGTCTTCCCCCGGTGGTCGAGGTGCGGCGCTAGTTGACCGGGCTCTGAGTAGTCTTAAATACAAAACCCCGCTGTATAGTCGAGAGAGGAGTCGCCGCGGAACTAGCTCAATGGTAGAGCACCGGACGCGTTATGCGGAGGCTGTGGGTTCGATTCCCGCTTCCTGAAAAAACGGCGCATTTTTTCTTGACTTGAATTTTCAATTATTTATTCTGGCAAAAAAAAGGCAATTATGCCTCATTTGGCACTATAAAAACACTGTTAAAACGCCAAACAGCACTGGCAATAAGGACTGCAACTTTGATATGTGTCCTTACGGAATCCCTCGTCCCGTACGTCTCTGTTCTACAAAATGCATTACGAGGGTTCTGGCTTCAGCAGTCTGAAATGCCTTTGGCCATCCCCGATTTCCGACCACGTCTTACGTGCGGCCGCTGGGAAAAGACGTTCTACGTCTTCCCGCGCTGGTCGAGGGGCGGCGCTAGTTGACCGGGCTCTGAGCAGTCGTAAATACACAACCCCGCTGTATAGTCGAGAGAGGAGTCGCCGCGGAACTAGCTCAATGGTAGAGCACCGCACGCGCTATGCGGAGGTTGTGTGTTCGATTCCCGCTTGTGGAAAAAACGGCGCATTTTTTCCCGACTTGAATTTTCAATTATTTATTCCTGCATAAAAAAAGGCAATCATGCCTCATTCGGCACTATAAAACACAGTTAAAACGCCAAGCAGCACTGGCAATAAGGACTGCAACTTTGATATGTGTCCTTACGGAATCCCTCGTCCCGTACGTCTCTGTTCTACAAATTACATTACGAGGGTTCTGGCTTCAGCAGTCTGAAATGCCTTTGGCTATCCCCGACTTCCGACCACGTCTTACGCGCGGCCGCTGGGAAAAGACGTTCTACGTCTTCCCGCGGTGGTCGAGGGGCGGCGCTAGTTGACCGGGCTTTGGGCAGTCCTAAATACAAAACCCCGCTGTATAGTCGAGAGAGGAGTCGCCGCGGAACTAGCTCAATGGTAGAGCACCGCACGCGTTAGGCGGAGGTTGTGGGTTCGATTCCCGCTTCCGGAAAAAACGGCGCATTTTTTCTCGACTTGAATTTTCAATTATTTATTCCTGCATAAAAAAAGGCAATCATGCCTTATTCGGCGTTACAAAAACACTGTTAAAACGCCAAACAGCACTGGCAATAAGGACTGCAACTTTGATATGTGTTGTTACGGATTCCCTCGTCCCGTACGTCTCTGTTCTACAAATTGCTTTACGAGGGTTCTGGCTTCAGCAGTCTGAAATGCCTTTGGCTATCCCCGACTTCCGAGCACGTCTTACGTGCGGCCGCTGGGAAAAGACGTTCTACGTCTTCCCGCGCTGGTCGAGGGGCGGCGCTAGTTGACCGGGCTCTGAGCAGTCGTAAATACACAACCCCGCTGTATAGTCGAGAGAGGAGTCGCCGCGGAACTAGCTCAATGGTAGAGCACCGCACGCGCTATGCGGAGGTTGTGTGTTCGATTCCCGCTTGTGGAAAAAACGGCGCATTTTTTCCCGACTTGAATTTTCAATTATTTATTCCTGCATAAAAAAAGGCAATCATGCCTCATTCGGCACTATAAAACACAGTTAAAACGCCAAGCAGCACTGGCAATAAGGACTGCAACTTTGATATGTGTCCTTACGGAATCCCTCGTCCCGTACGTCTCTGTTCTACAAATTACATTACGAGGGTTCTGGCTTCAGCAGTCTGAAATGCCTTTGGCTATCCCCGACTTCCGACCACGTCTTACGCGCGGCCGCTGGGAAAAGACGTTCTACGTCTTCCCGCGGTGGTCGAGGGGCGGCGCTAGTTGACCGGGCTTTGGGCAGTCCTAAATACAAAACCCCGCTGTATAGTCGAGAGAGGAGTCGCCGCGGAACTAGCTCAATGGTAGAGCACCGCACGCGTTAGGCGGAGGTTGTGGGTTCGATTCCCGCTTCCGGAAAAAACGGCGCATTTTTTCTCGACTTGAATTTTCAATTATTTATTCCTGCATAAAAAAAGGCAATCATGCCTTATTCGGCGTTACAAAAACACTGTTAAAACGCCAAACAGCACTGGCAATAAGGACTGCAACTTTGATATGTGTTGTTACGGATTCCCTCGTCCCGTACGTCTCTGTTCTACAAATTGCTTTACGAGGGTTCTGGCTTCAGCAGTCTGAAATGCCTTTGGCTATCCCCGACTTCCGAGCACGTCTTACGTGCGGCCGCTGGGAAAAGACGTTCTACGTCTTCCCCCGGTGGTCGAGGTGCGGCGCTAGTTGACCGGGCTCTGAGTAGTCGTAAATACAAAACCCCGCTGTATAGTCTAGAGAGGAGTCGCCGCGGAACTAGCTCAATGGTAGAGCACCGGACGCGTTATGCGGAGGCTGTGGGTTCGATTCCCGCTTCCTGAAAAAACGGCGCATTTTTTCTTGACTTGAATTTTCAATTATTTATTCTTGCAAAAAAAAGGCAATCATGCCTCATTCGGCACTATAAAAACACTGTTAAAACGCCAAACAGCACTGGCAATAAGGACTGCAACTTTGATATGTGTCCTTACGGAATCCCTCGTCCCGTATGTCAATGTTCTACAAAATGCATTACGAGGGTCCTTGCTTCAGCAGTCTGAAATGCCTTTGGCCATCCCTGACTTCCGACCACGTCTTACGTGCGGCCGCTGGGAAAAGACGTTCTACGTCTTCCCGCGGTGGTCGAGGGGCGGCGCTAGTTGACCGGGCTCTGAGCAGTCGTAAATACAAAACCCCGCTGTATAGTCGAGAGAGGAGTCGCCGCGGAACTAGCTCAATGGTAGACCACCGCACGTGCTATGCGGAGGTTGTGGGTTCGATTCCCGCTTGTGGAAAAACGGCGCATTTTTTCTCGACTTGAATTTTCAATTATTTATTCCTGCATAAAAAAAAGGCAATCATGCCTCATTCGGCACTAAAAAAACACTGTTAAAACGCCAAACAGCACTGGCAATAAGGACTGCCACTTTGATATGTGTCCTTACGGAATCCCTCGTCCCGTACGTCTCTGTTCTACAAAATGCATTACGAGGGTTCTGGCTTCAGCATTCTGAAATGCCTTTGGCCATCCACGACTTCCGACCACGTCTTACGTGCGGCCGCTGGGAAAAGACGTTCTACGTCTTCCCGCGGTGGTCGAGGGGCGGCGCTAGTTGACCGGGCTCTGAGCAGTCGTAAATACAAAACCCCGCTGTATAGTCGAGAGAGGAGTTTCCGCGGAACTAGCTCAATGGTAGAGCACCGGACGCGTTATGCGGAGGTTGTGGGCTCGATTCCCGCTTCCGGAAAAAACGGCACATTTTTCTCGACTTGAATTTTCAATTTTTTATTCCTGCCTAAAAAAAAGGCAATCATGCCTTATTCGGCACTACAAAACACTGTTAAAACGCCAAACAGCACTGGCAATAAGGACTGCAACTTTGATATGTGTCCTTACGGAATGCCTCGTCCCGTACGTCTCTGTTCTACAAATTGCATTACGAGGGTTCTGGCTTCAGCAGTTTGAAATGCCTTTGGCTATCCCCGACTTCCGACCCCGTCTTACGTGCGGCCGCTGGGAAAAGACGTTCTACGTCTTCCCGCGGTGGTCGAGGGGCGGCACTAGTTGACCGGGCTCAGGGCAGTCGTAAATACAAAACCCCGCTGTATAGTCGAGAGAGGAGTCGCCGCGGAACTAGCTCAATGGTAGAGCACCGCACGCGTTAGGCGGAGGTTGTGGGTTCGATTCCCGCTTCCGCAAAAAACGGCGCATTTTTTCTCGACTTGAATTTTCAAAGATTTATTCCTGCATAAAAAAAGGCAATCATGCCTTATTCGGCACTACAAAAACACTGTTAAAACGCCAAACAGCACTGGCAACAAGGACTGCAACTTTGATATGTGTCCTTACGGAATCCCTCGTCCCGTACGTCTCTGTTCTACAAATTGCATTACGAGGGTTCTGGCTTCAGCAGTCTGAAATGCCTTTGGCTATCCCCGACTTCCGACCACGTCTTACGTGCGGCCGCTGGGAAAAGACGTTCTACGTCTTCCCGCGGTGGTCGAGGGGCGTCGCTAGTTGACCGGGCTCTGAGCAGTCGTAAATACAAAACCCCGCTGTATAGTCGAGAGAGGAGTCGCCGCGGAACTAGCTCAATGGTAGAGCACCGCACGCGTTATGCGGAGGCTGTGGGTTCGATTTCCGCTCCCGGAAAAAACGGCGCATTTTTTCTCGACTTGAATTTTCAATTATTTATTCCTGCATAAAAAAATAAAAAAAATAAAAAAGGCAATCATGCCTTATTCGGCACTATAAAAACACTGTTAAAACGCCAAACAGCACTGGCAATAAGGACTGCAACTTTGATATGTGTCCTTACGGAATCCCTCGTCCCGTACGTCTCTGTTCTACAAAATATATATATATGTATATATATATATATATATATATATATATATATATATATATATATATATATATATATATATATATATATATATATATATATATATATATGCAAATATATTTTTCTCAATGAAATCCTGTTAGGGATTTTGATAATGCATCAAAGAAGTAGAAGAAGGTTCCGGGCCGCTTCGGGGCCAAGGGAAGAAGATGAGAAAGAAGCCGAAGCTTACTTGGACTGGCTTGCTTTCGGGCACAAGTTCGCCTTTTAGAATAAACTCTCTCTTCCCACCTGGTACAACCCTCAACGTGTGAGTTCACCGTTACAGAAGTGGTGAGGTGCGGGGTACATGATATCCCAATCGTCAAGGCCTGTTCCCGTCGAAGTATCGCCTGTTCACGAGCGGACCAGCTGTCGCCTACTTGGACTGCCGCCGGAGTGCGGCCTCCTACCTGATCCGGCAACCAAGATGACAGGACGCAACGCCGGCGCTGTGAACGTGAACTTGACTGACGCCCCTCTCCAGTACGTTGTGCAACAGCCGCGTACACCAAAAGTCTTCCACGGCGAGCCTTTCGAAGACGTGGAGGACTGGTTGGACCACTTCGAACGAGTCGCCACGTTCAACGGCTGGGGCAATGACTTTAAACGCCGGCAGGTGTACTACTCTTTTGAGGAAGGTGCGGGAACGTGGTTTCAGAACCATTAATCTACATTTTCGTCATGGGAGGAGTTTCGTCAGCGCTTACTAGCTACTTTCCCAGCAGCGACCGCAAGGAAAAGGCTGAAGCTGCCCTTGAAGCGAGAAATCAGCGCCAGAACGAGGGCGTCACCATGTACGCCGAGGATATGACCCGTCTTTTTAGGCGCGCAGATCCTGCTATGACAGAAGACAGGAAGGTCCGGCACCTCATGCGCGGCGTAAAGCACGACATCTTCGCCGGGCTGATAGGGAGTCCCCCGAGAACGGTTGCGGAATTTGTCAGTGAGGCTGCAACAATTGAAAGGGCACTTCACCAAAGGTCCCGGCAGTACAACCACGAGCAAGCCGTCTTGTCCTGTGTAACCGAACAGGCGAGCCCTGGGCTCCGCGAGCTTGTAAGGCAAATTGTCCGCGAGGAGCTCCAGAAACTGCAGCAGGAACCTGTGTCATCGGCTTCGGTGTCCATTGCGGAGATTCTGAGGGAGGAGGTAAGGCAAGCTGTACGGGCACCGAAAAGAATCGACGTGTCGTGGCAGGGTGAACCACGACCCTCGTATGCCGCAGCCGCGCAGCAAGCCGCTTACTGCACCCTTCCAACAGTCGCCACTATCGCATCGCAGTCTACCCCGGGGGTAATACGGCGTAGCGCTCCCTACCTGACATAAACAAGCCGCCGGAAGAGTGACCTGTGGCGCACCTCTGACCACAGGCCCCTCTGCTTCCACAGCGGGGAGAAAGGGCACGTCTACCGTACCTGCCATTATCGCCGAGCTGGTCTGCGGGGATTCGCGCCCGATGTGCCACTTCCACGAAACGGACAGCGACCGCCGGAGATCGCGGACTACATCGCCGAACGCCGGAGCATGTATCCACCAGACTACATCGCCGAACGCCGGAACACCTTTCCGCCGGACTACATCGCCGAACGCCGGAACACGCTTTCGCCACAACGCGTTCAATCCCGGTCGCCGTCCCCTGCCCGACGTAGGTCCTCTAGTCCACGGTTCTCCTCTGGTACTGCCGACCGACTTTCCGGAAGCCCTGAACGCCAGGGAAACTGAAACCGGCGACTTCCGGAGGTGAGGCGGCTGACGTCAATGACCGCCAAGATCCTCCATTGCAAGAACGACGACGAGACGACGAACAGCCGAAACCTAAATGTAGTCCTAAACCTATTACCTGCGATGTACTCGTGGATATCGACGGCCATGCGACGACAGCTTTAGCTGATACCGGTGCGGACTATTCGGTCATAAGCGAAACTGTGGTGTCTGCGCTAAAGAAAGTGGTCCCCCCCCTGGACTGGCCTGCAAGTTCGTATAGCTGGGAACCACCTAATAAGCCCTGCCGGTAGGTGCACTGCGGGGATAAAAATACGCGGCTTCACAAACGTTACCAGCTTCATTGTGCTCCCGGAGTGCTCACGAGACTTAATTCTCGGCATGGATTTTCTGCGAACAAACGGGGCTGTTATTGATCTGCCGAACTCCAGAATTACCTTTTCGACAAAAAGAGCCATAACGAGCCACATTGAAGACAAGCGCAGTGGGGCGTTACGCGTTGTTGACGACGATGTCACTCTGCCCGCCCGTGCTACCTTGTTTGTTAATGTCAAAAGCGACGCATTCGAGGACTGTGAAGGCGTCGCTGAAGGCAACATTCGTTTGCTTCTGGAGAAAGGCATATGTGTTGCAAGGGCATTCGTCAGCCTGCAGAATGGATGCATGCCAGTCCTGGTCACTAATTTCTCCAATGAGCGTCGAGAACTAACGAAAGGTACCATTATAGCGTTCATCGAGGAAGTCGCCGATGTCCCGCCCGTAGGCGCGTCGAACACAGCATCAATTGGTACACTCAAAGCTGACCTGGGCATACCTGTGAAAATTAACCAAGACCTTTCGACAGCTCAAGTGGAATCCTTAGAACATCTGGTACAGGACTTCTCCGACTGCTTCGCGACGTCCTCCAAGGTGCGCCAGACTCCCATCACGAAGCATCGCATCGTCACCGATGAAACCTTCAGACCTATGCACCAGCAGCCCTACAGGGTGTCGCCCAAAGAGAAGGAGGCCATCAAGACCCAGGTCGAAGAGATGCTCCACGACGATGTTATTCAACCGTCTAAGAGTGCATGGGCCTCACCTGTAGTGCTTGTGAGGAAACAGGACAACATGCTTCGCTTCTGCGTCGACTACCGCAAATTGAACAGTGTCATTAAACGCGATGTTTACCCACTTCCACGAATTGACGATAGGTTGGACCGTTTACGCGACGCTAAATTCTTCTCGTCCCTAGATCTAAAATCTGGCTATTGGCAGATCGAGGTTGATGAGAGACCGTGAGAAAACAGCTTTCGTAACTCCCGACGGCCTCTACGAATATAAAGTCCTCCCATTCGGCCTCTGTTCTGCCCCGGCAACGTTCCAACGAATGATGGATACCGTGCTCGCAGGACTGAAGTGGCAAACATGTCTCGTTTACCTAGACGACGTGGTAGTGTTTTCTAGCTCGTTTGAAGAACAGTTGACACGGTTAAAAAGCGTTCTGGAAGCGATCCGGTCTGCACAATTAACTATCAAGCCTGAAAAATGCCACCTTGAATTCCAGGAGCTAAAATTCCTTGGACACGTTGTGAGTGTTCAAGGAGTGCACCCGGATCCTGAAAAAACAACTGCTGTGAGCTCCTTCCCTATACCAACTGACAAGAAGGCTGTCCGGTGCTTCTTGGGCTTTTGGGCTTATTATAAGCGCTTTGTGGAAGGGTTCGTTGGGATTGCCGAACCACTCACTCGCCTTACGAAATGTGACGTACCCTTTGTCTGGACTCAGGAACAGCAAGCAGCGTTCGATGAACTGCGTAGACACGTGCAAACCGCCCCAGTCTTGTCGCACTTCAACGAGACTAGCGACACGGAAATCCGGAGTGACGGCAGTAACGTTGGAATTGGTGCTATCCTGGTACAGTGGCAGCAGGGTACAGAGAAGGTTATAGCCTACGCAAGCCGCACGCTATCCAAAGCTGAAAGCAACTATTCAGCAACAGAAAAAGAATGCCTGGCGGTGATATGGGCTATAACTAAATTCCGAGGGTACCTTTACGGCAGGCCCTTCAAAGCCGTTAGCGACCACCATGCCTTGTGCTGGCTTGCTAACCTGAAGTTCCCGTCAGGTAGACTCGCTCGATGGAGCTTGCGGCTACAGGAATACGACGTGACGGTTGTATACAAGTCGGGAAACAAGCATACGGATGCCGATTGTTTATCCTAAGGACCAATTCCAACTGACGCGCTTGGAATGGAAGAGGATTTCCTATTCGTAGGGGTCGTCCATGCAGCCGACATGGCCCATTACCAGCAGCAGGACGCGGATCTCAAGCGGCTCATCGAACACCTTCGCGGTGAAAACACCGCAGTACCACGATTATTTCTGCGATCTTAGCCTTCATATATCCTGCGGGACAACGTGCTGTACAAACGAAGCTACGACACCCATGAAAAATTTCTTCTGGTTGTGCCATCTGCTCTTCGAGGAGAAATTTTGCAAGCCTACCATGAAGAGCCTTCCGCCGGACATTTGGGGGTTAATCGCACATTCGCACGGATCCATGCAAGGTACTACTGGCCAAACCTGCTTCAGTCGGTATGCCAGTATGTGAGGACTTGCCGTGATTGCCAGCGCCGGAAGAAACCTCCCGTTAGGCCGGCAGGACTCCTTCACCCACTTGATCCTCCCGATGCACCGTTCCGGCAGGTTGGGATGAATTTACTTAGGCCTTTCCCATTATCGGCTTCGGGGAACAAGTGGATCATTGTTGCCACTGAATACCTGTCGCGTTATGCCGAGACCAAGGCCCTTCCCAATGGCACCGGCTCGGAAGTCGCGAAATTCTCTCTTGAAGGCATTGTTCTGCGTCATGGAGCACCTACGATTGTTATCACCGACAGGGGCACTGCCTTTAAAGCGGCCTTCCGGCAGAATATCTTAAGGTTAAAACACAGCACTCATCGAAAATGCACCAGCTACCACCCCCAAACCAATGACCTCACAGAACGACTTAACAGAACATTAGCGGACATGCTCTCCATGTACGTCCATCTGGAGCACAAGAACTGGAACGAAATTCTACCGTATGCTACATTCGCCAAACATACCGCCGTACAAGAAACCACTCGCAGTACACCATGTGAACTTGTTTACGGGCGCTCTGTGATGACAACCCTAGATGCAATGTTGCCGGTTGCACATGACGACACAACCAGCCCGGATGTGGAAGCATTTATGCAACGGGCCGAAGAAGCACGCCAGCTCGCACGTCTACGCATTCGAAGGCAACAAGTAGTCGACTCTGAAAGATACAATAAGGGCCGCCGTCACGTCGAGTATCGACCTGGTGACGTCGTGTGGGTCTGGACACCGATCCGCCGCCGAGGACTTTCAGAGAAGCTGCTTCGCAGATACTTCGGACCGTATCGTGTTATTCGCCGTCTGTCAGACGTTAATTAAGACGTTTTACCCGAAGGCACCACAGCACGTTCTTCACGCCGAAGAACTGCCCCGGAAGTTGTGCATGTGGCGCGCATTAAGCGGTACTACACCCGCACGTGTGACCCCCAAGAATAACGCAGCACTACAAGCCCGACTAGTACGCCGCCGACATCACTGACCGCTTCTCCTTTGTTTTGCTGTTGTCAACTCGCAATGGCATCGGGTCGATGCCAGCTTGGAGGGGGGGGGGGCAATGCCACGACTGTAAGGTTGATTCTGTTCTCAGTGAAATCCTGTTAGGGATTTTGATAATGCATCAAAGAAGAAGACGAAAGTTCCGGGCCTCTTGGGGGCCAAAGGAAGAAGACGAGAAAGAAGCCGAAGCTTTTTTGAACTGGCTTGCTGTCGGGCACAAGTTCTCCTTTTAGAATAAACTATCTCTTTCCACCTGGTACAACCCTCAACGTGTGAGTTCACCGTTACAATATATATATATATATATTTATATATATATAAATATATATAAATATATATATATATATATATATATATATATATATATATATATATATATATATATATATATATATATATATATATATATATATATATATAAATAAAAGTATATATATTTATATTTATACGTATATATATATGTAAATATAAATATAGTTGAGAAAATGGTTGACTCACGATTAAAAACTTAAACACAGTAGTTTACTGACGTTTCGAATGGAGGACCAGTCTTCATCTGAGTAACATACAACCTAGAAGCAGGCAAGCTTATATCGGTGTAGAATGTGTGCTCAGGGCACCCTTGTTAAGAACATTGGTGGGTTCGCGCGAGGGACCAGGGAAAGGGAGGGCACAATACAAGCGAGTACAAACTTTCGTACCGTTGTGCTCCCCACAAACTCTCCACTGCAGCGAAAAGAAAGAAAGGAGATGCGGTACCGCGGACGACAAACTATGTTTTTTAAAAAACAAAGCAACATACAACTTCATTCTATTAAAAAGACAAAGTGGGGAGCTGGTGAAAACAGACAGTTCAGGTATGAATTACACGAATAAAAAAACCGTGCAGGGAACGTCTCGCCACACGAAATGCAAAGTACGAGAACAATAAATACAGGACGGAGGCGCCAGTGACATATTCATTTCCGGAAATACCAATGACCAGTGGCGTGGGGAATGTCAGGGCAGGTCACAAGTTCAGAGAAGTCAAAGAAGAGCGCCCGTGCCAGCAACGCGACCAATTATAAGAAAATGTAGCTTGATCGGAAGTAGGTAGGAAGTAGCTAGGTGGGTCCTGCGTGGAAGTTACTAATAAATCGGTAATCAGTAAGGGTCAAGAAGTTTCCGTGAATATGATCAAATGATGTAATAGCAGAATGGAGGCATGGAAACATGTGAGTATTGAATGAGAAATTTTAAACTTAACTAAACTAAGAACCGGAGGGGTGGGGGAACCACGCGCAGTGCAAATGGTGAATGACCACGCGAACGGTGCGTTCGCATTAAGAAATTGACGCCTTAAAAAGTGACTGCCAACTGCAGTACACGCCCCAACTTCTCCACTGATGTGGGAGGCGGGACGGTACGTGTTTTGAGAAAGCATTTAGTATTCCGCTAAAAAAAGAGACAAACAAGGAGAAAAAGGGTTGTATGTTATTAGGATGAAGACTGTGCCTCTAGTCGGAGCGTCAGTACACCCCTGTTTTTTGTTAACACGAAAGTGTTTTATGCCGGGCTACACATTGATTTTGGTGACCTGGTGTCCGCCACAAAAGCGACGTCGCCAGAAAAAGTGCCATAGACTCGGCGGGGCCGGGTTCAATCCCACAACTGTATAGCCAAACGCGAGGTACGTGGTGCTCTTCCAACCCCGCTGCGAACCGAGCCGTGAGCGTATGTTACGAACGCTCCTGAAGTCTTTACCTATGGCACCTTCTATGGCGCGTCGAGGCGCGCACGCATCGAGGCACACTAGCTCATTCATATGGTGCGACGGTCTAGAAGAGGCGATGCGAAGACGCGCATCATTACGCTAATTAGCGCCGCCAATTGGTGCCTTGAGGATGGCCTCTTTGGATGGAACACTCCCTTTGGATGGAACACACCTTGAGGATGGAACACTCCCTTGTTTTTTCTTGCTTCCGTGTCGGTGTCACTTCGCCTGGCGGGGTCAGCCTCGGGAACCCTTCGCATCGGAAGGAAATTCCTTTAACATTCAGCTGCTCCTCAGAAAGAAACTTTCACTTTCGAGTTTGGCCAATTCCTATGAAAGAGGGATCAGCAACATTTTTTTTATTCTTGAGTCAACCATTTTCTCAACTATACCTCCTGGCTCCTGGGAAAAGTTCTTGTACTGCATATATGTATATATGTATATATATGTGTATATATATATATATATATATATATATATATATAGAGAGAGAGAGAGAGAGAGAGAGAAAGAAATGCGGGCAGTCTACAACGCCAAAGAAGGCATAGGGGAATGGTTGGACTATATTTTTTTACCGTCAGTGAAATTCTATTTTTTTTTTCATATTAATTGAAGCGAGAAAGAAAGAAAGAAAGAAAAACACGCGCCCAGAGTGGGGACCGAACCCACGCCTTTCGATTAGATCTCGAATGCCTTACCAATTCGGCATTCGAGATCTAATCGAAAGGCGTGGGTTTGGTCCCCACTCTGGGCGCGTGTTTTTCTTTCTTTCTTTCTCGCTTCAATTATTATATAAAAAAATAGAATTTCACTAAAGGTAAAAAAATATAGTCCAACCATTCCCCTATGCCTTCTTTGGCGTTGTAGACTGCCCGCATTTCTTTCTGTATTTCCTAACGAGCCCCTCATTTCCTAACCATATATACATATATATATATATATATATATATATATATATATATATATATAGAGAGAGAGAGAGAGAGAGACAAATTTATTGCTATATCCTGAAATATACTTCTGAGGTGGTAAGCTACCCGTGGATCGGTCGGATCTTTATCTCATGTTATGGGCATGTCGCGCATAACAGAATCAAAATTGTCAAGCAAATGGTAGGTGCAACTCGTTTACTTTAGCGAAAATGGTGCAATTGGAAACAGCTTTGCTCAGCCCCGACCCGGAATTGCAACTCTGGGACGTAGGGATGGCCGAGACTCGTGCCTTACCTCTGAGAAAAAGTAGAGGAAGCCGAGTAGAACGCATAGCCTCCTCTGTCGTCCCTTCCTTTTTTAATAAAATCACTGGCAAAGTAAAAGTTTCTACAACCACCGCCATAACGAGGATGCGGGCCTCGGCCGGCGAGCTTTTTTTGCTTGCAGAGGCAGCTGCTGATGGCTTTACCCGACACCTCTATCGAGGTGAACGAGACACGAACGGGACCCTGCAAAACTTCACTCTGTTCAAGTTACTCTTGAACAGAGTAAGTTGCAAATCACCGCCGATGTCGATGAAAGTCTGATCAACTGACAGCGTACGTACTTCAGTACTGAATACCTCCAACTAGACGTACCGCATACAGTAGCGTTCAGCTTTTGTTATCTCAGTTGTTGTAGTGGTACCGCTTGCTGATGGCCCTCGCCGCTAGGCATTTTGCAGAAAACGTAGGATCGAGGCCGCAAACCGCAAACGGCGCCTGAGTGTGGTGCAATTTTCTATGGTCAATAGCTGTTCCTGCTTCGTGACATCGTATGGGCAAACCAAAGCTTCCTGTGACACTACGTGATCATTCGGGTCAACATCATCAATGTGCATGTGAGAGAACTCCGGTTTTCAGCCAAGGAGCCACAAAATGTCGTGCCACCACTGGTTTGAGTGCAGAAGACCCTTTGCCGATATACCTGGAGTGACTAAATCTGCCCAGTTGTTTGTCCCGCTGCAATGGTTCCAGTCTGTAGGAGCATTTGGTCGTCGTATTTTGGCCACGCGGTGCTTTACGAACGGTTTACGCTTTGTGGCAGCACTCGTAATCCAGTGCAGTGCGACAGGAGAGTCCTTCCACATGCTGACAGGGGAGTCTTACCGAATTGCAATTGTTTTGTCATAATGTACGAGTCATGCTCCAATCACGCGGGCAAATGGCTTTAGCCGAAGCAGGGAGATGGGCCTGAAAGGGGCGACTCGGGTCTTGCCAATTAACAATCTGGTGTCACATAGCTCAATGGCATGAGCTATCGGACGTCAAACGCCATAAGCTCGCGCGCTTGCATCGAAAAAAAGCGCGGATATCGATTGAACCTTCAACCCCGAACGAGTGCGAGAACACGAACCGTGGAACCTGGACCTCTTTCTACTCTGTTAATTTGGTGCACCAACTGTTTCATAGCGCTTGTTCGTCATCTGGAAGGCATTCATACCATGTGCAGCTCGTTTTCAGAGGTCCTGGAACACAAGCTTGGCCGTTATAGTGAAGGGTGCCAGGTATTCCAAGGGACCATACATTCTCGCAAACGCCTGCAGCACGGTGTGCTTTGTTGGTGGATTGGCTGCGGCATACTCGGAAGCGTATTTCATCGACAGGTAAATGTCTCCAGCACCTCCCACTATACTCCCAGCACTTCATCCTGATGACGTCACCCGCTTAATTTTTTGTTGCTAAATTGTCCCACACAAACTGATGTTCGAGCTCCACTGAGTTTGACTCCCATTTTTGTAACTCCAATCCTGCCTCGGTGAATAATTTGGAAGCTTCCTCGTACACTTGAAGTGCCTTTTCGACGCTAGGTACACCAATTATTAGGTCTCCACGTAGAATTCCTTTTCCATCAGCGTTACTGTTTCCGAGTACTGCTCCTGACAGGCCTGGAGATGGTGGCTAATCGTTGCAGCTAGCAGGAAGCGGCTGAATAACGCTCCAAACGGCACGCGCGTCAACCTGCAAGTGACAATGCGGGGTGCCGGGTTGTCTCGCGCAGGCAGTCATTCCACCCAGAGGAATCTCAACGCGTCGCGATCGTCTGGTCGAATAAGCAACTGCAGGTACGCCTTTATTATGTCTGCAACGATGACAACAGGGTGAAGGAGAGTCACGAGCAGCTGAACGACTTCGACCTCAAACTTCATGCCCTTTCAAAGTACGTCGTTTAGGCATTGCTGGCCCGCTGTATGCCAAGAAGCGTCAAACACTACTCGGAACTTTGTTTTCCCTGCGTCCTTTCGGAAGACGGCATCGTTGGGCATGTAATACAAATTGTTGCCTAGACGTTGCTGTTCCGCAACTCGTTCTGCACGGTTACCTTGAAAATAGGCTCAAATAGCTCTGTCATACTGCTCGAACAACTCAGGTTGTTCCCGGAATTAGTTCAGTTGCGTCCACATACACGGCTCCGTGAGCTGACAATTGCCTCTGCCATGAGGTACACCAGGAACCTGGATCATAAGTGGTACTTGGTACCGGCATTCGATAAGGGTGATGTTTTGGTTGAATGTTTCCATCCGGCTATCCTGCATCGACCTTTCGTGACTCGGGTCATCAATGCCAATGGCATCCAGCCGCCACATGGCGGACCCGTCGAAGTCCAAATGTCCAGGTGATGTGCACGACAGAAACACGGAAAAGCGAGCCTTCCTTGAACGGTCCAGCCTACAACTGTTTCTACGGCTGTGATGTCTGCGTTGAGTCTATCAACCCTGCCTGGGGCTACCTTCCAGTAAGCGTCTGAACCAACCTGTACGTTGATTTCATTACCCTTCCATGTACTCGGATACAAGACGTCGAGTATATCGAATCGCTTTTCTATATGGTTTTTATGGTCGCGGTCTCAAGTTCCAGACTTGTAAAGGAGTAAATATTCAGAACTTTTAAAGCTTCCAACATGACCTGCTTTCCAAGAGCTTGTCCGCGTAGCGTCACCAGTACTCGCCGGCACCTTGGGTGATTTCTCACTACCGAACGTTACTAAGGACAGGTCTTCCGTGCCAACAACCACGCATTTCAGAACCCTAGCCGCATCCTGGTGAACGAAG
This sequence comes from Haemaphysalis longicornis, assembly GCF_048455015.1. Taxonomy (NCBI): domain Eukaryota; kingdom Metazoa; phylum Arthropoda; class Arachnida; order Ixodida; family Ixodidae; genus Haemaphysalis; species Haemaphysalis longicornis. The sequence continues at coordinate 38,562,393 of NW_027526214.1, read as the reverse complement.
GTGCATTAGCTGCCACTATCTAATAGCACTCGCACAACTGGACGTCTCCGTACACCTGCTGCCAAGGCTCGGGCCGTCTGGAGCAACACTGATGCTGTCCCGGAGCCGTCATGACAGAAGGTACGATTTCTTCGGCTTGTACCTGGCATGTTCGTCTGGCCGTGCAGCTTCCAGCCGGATTGAACAAGTCACACAGGACGGTAAGGTGACGCCGATTGCAGCTACTGCAAGCGAGTTTAAGGGAAACTCTGCGCTGACGAGCCAGATGGTTGCGTCGGCCGCACCAACAACCGCAATGAGCGTTGCGCAATCGCTTCCTCTTCTCGTTCACCGACATGTCAACAGAGGTTTCCGCCACCTTGTGACGATTGGTGTCACTTAAGGAGCGCGTCGGTATTATTACGGACTCGGACTTCGCGGGCAATGCCAACGCTCAAGGAGCCGGTGTCTCCGATGGTCCGGGGGGTTCAAATCGCTGTTCTGGACGGACCAACGAGCGGTGGTTGATAGAGGCTGCCCTGCGTTCGCATCCTTGCGAATCTCAATTGGGATGTTCAAGAATTTCAGTAGTTTTTTGACCTAGCAACCTTGTCTTTGACTCATCGCATTTTCTGCTGCGGAACCAGTAGTATACCCTTGGCACAAATCGTTGGCTCTCTGCCGGTACATCAAGGTTGTCATCTGGCAGGCATCGCAGGAGCGCAGGGTTGAGAACCACGGCACACTGCTCCTGCGGTCTCCCAGGGCTTCCCGGGCGCTGACGTGGAAATGTACCTTGTCGTACACCTCGCGGAGCCTGTCGATATTCGTAGAGCTACGCATCGGTGTCAATGCCAGCAGTTGATCGATAATTTCGTTAATGAGTAACTCCTAATGGTCAAAGAGTTGAACGAGGGCGCTAACCGCAACGTCGTAGTTTCCTTTCGAGAGTCGGATACTCTCCATGGCTCGCCTAGCGTCGCCGATGAAGTACGTCAGGAGGTACTTGAATTTTTCTCGATTTTTGTCAGCTCGACGTTGTAATGAATGGTCACGCTGTAGTGAAGCCCAAGAGATTGCCACCTTTGGTGGAATTCCTAAAAATGCTGGAATCTGAACTTCCAGAAGAGCGCCTGCCCGATGCCGTGACGCAGGCGCCATGCGCGATGACGTACCCGTTGGAGCAGGGGCTGAAGCAGCTGCAGTCCTGCTTTCGCTGGCTAGGCGAGAGCTTAGCTGGGTATTTCTGAGAAGCAACCGTGCCCGAGAGACGGCGTACAAAAACTTGCAGTTGTAGCCTGCCGCTCCCTCGAGCTCTGGGTACAGTGCGTCATCATCAGTTGCCTCGGTGATCTTCCCGTTGAGCGCCATGAGCTCAGCGTCTTGCTGCACGGTGTATTCGAAGTGGGAGCTAAAGTTCGCCGCGTCGGGAAAGGGCTGCTGCAGCAGGTCATTCAGTTTGTTGAAAGCTCGCGCGACGCCGCTCCAGACACCGCCACTAGTCTTTCGAAGGCGGTCGATCGACGAAGCCATGCGGGTGATGTTCCGAAGGGCGATTTCCTGGGTGGATCGGCACCAAAGATATCGCGGAAGCTAGCGCGAGTCAAAGCCCTAGAGCCCCAGACAGAGCGACTCGTGCTTTTTTATTTGATTTTATCTGCGGCCACTAGAAGCAGTGTTGGGGTGAAAAACCGATGAGCTTGTTTTTCGGTCTTGGCTGCATGCATTACTTGCTGTTTCCGCCTACGTCATTTTTCTATGTGGCAACCGGATGCACGTGAAACACGTTGGACGTATGCTTGTTTTCACAGGACATGATACGTGTCCTGGGGGCTAACTCAGCTCTGTGCCTTCGCTAGCGGTGGACTGTACGCCCTTTCGCTGAAAGCTGCCGGTGCCAATGGGTATTCTCCCCATCCGCAACATTTACCTTGCGGCGCCCATACCTTCGAAGTGGGCTTGAGTAGAGATTTAAACCAGCTTCCTGCTCCGCCATCTTCGCACGTTTCCCCTCGGCAGTTTTTGCTTTGCTAAACTTGCGCACTATTTTTCGGAACCATACATATTATCTCCGGAAAACAATAAAGGTCACGCCATAACAAACATTTCTTTCCGCCTTGGAACAGCGAATTTTTCAAAATGACGTTGGGTTGTATACTTTTCCACATTTCGTCCGTAGTCACCGACCAGCGAATTGTTCGAAATCATCCTGGGTTCTCTACTCTTGCACATTTCTTCCGTGGTTACTTGAGGTGCTGGAAGACTATGTAGTTTCTTCGGTGTTGCATGTGATGGCAGGTTGTGTATGGTCGAGTCGTTCCTTATGTCATTCCGTTGCGCTTGTCCAACCGTGAAAAAAAAACCAGTTCACCTGGATCTGATACCTTATTTTCAGTGGTAACCTCGTTCAATTTAGTATCTCCTCCACTAGACACAAATTTTTCGGTTGTCAGTGTTGCTGAACCTTTGTAAATTCACACTTGTTTTTGTCGTTACTTGGGTCACTGCTCACTTACTGTGATTCCTGTCTGAAGTATCACTCTTTCTGAAGTTTTCTTCCGTATTTTGCCGGTGGTACTTTAGTACTTTTAGGTTCGACCTCAGTAAGAACCAATTAGGTTTTGTCGGGCTTTCTGCGTGTCGACCATTTTATATTCAGCCCTTGCATTTGCCATACAAAGTAATTATTCGAACTTTAACGTATCTTCAACCTCCGCCTCTAATTTCTCGATGTCCAGGGTGTCTTGAACTGCTCCATTAATCCCTTTGAGTGCGTAACGATATTCAACAAATTATTGAGTTCCTTCAATTCACTTATTCGTGTTCTTTCGGCTGAGAGGAGGTACTCAGTCTTGCCGATGACAGACGTGATACCTTGACCTCTGAAGCGCCGCCTTTCAAGTAGGGCCACCATAGTCCGGTCCCGCGTTGCACATTCTGTAAGGGCTGGCGACAGGGCTCATAGGGCAGAAGGCGACGTCATCTCCGCGTCAGAATCGTATCCGCATGGGATCATCATGCACTCTATCAGGCCTAAGTCCCCTCTTCTGTCATCTTCTTCTTCTTAAGCTGCTCCGATGATCCCCGTTTCGGCCTATTTTATCCGGGGCGTCTTTCTGGCTCCCAAGAGCTGAGAGCGCGGCCGAACATGAACAAAATCCGCTTAGTGCACCTCAACTCTCGAGGTCCCTTGCCCCAGGTTTCGCGGCACTAAAATTATGTCGACAAAGGGACGAGCCGCCGAGACTGCTCCGATGCTTCCTTTTTTCTTATAAACTCATGATGATTATGGGGTCCGTACCACGAGCAGCTGCTTCTTTTACAACAGATACTTCTGGAAAGAACACCCAATCTTAGAAAATTGTCGGTGGCACCGGGGTGCAATCTTCAGGCATGAGTTCTGTTAGGCGGCTAATAAAGCGCTGTGTGGCTGAACCTTTTCTTCGGAGTTCGTTCCTTGCGAGTGGCATCAAGCCCCAGCTGCTGCTATGTACAGGGTGTTTCAGGGAAGCTTTAACTAATGTTAACATTCAGAATTTTCAGGTATGTTTTTTTTCTTGCTCGAAGTTATCAGGGGCCGTGGCGGACGCAATAAAAAAGAGTTTTATTTGCTAATAACGGGAACTATTGATTAGTACTTGCTTAGGACATTTTCAAATATTTCAGATAGGCGTGTGATTGTAATGTAATAATTGTTATGGATTATCAGTCAAACCGATGCCCAACGTTATTTTTGCCCAAGTCTGGGCTAAGTACTTGAGTCATCCTGTCGCACGCTTCGAGAGAATATTGGCCTCAAAGCGCCGGAAAGGCATGCCCGCGTATAGACGGCACAGGTCAAACGTACGCCGTGCATTGCCGTGGTCGGCCTAGAGCAGAGCTGGGTGAGCGCGCGCCTCCGGTCTGAGTTTTACAGTACAGAGATGAGTGCTAAGCGCAGTTTCTGAGTGAATAGAGCATAAAACATTATGCTAAACAACCTTGCTATACCCGGCCAATCATACAGTTCGAACATCGCATTAGGCGGCTGTGGAAGCGACTGAATGCTCGCAACTATGACACGGAGCCCCAATATAAATTCTTTATGTCTTAAGTAATAGCAAAAATGAGCGATGCGAGAAAGTTTCACGTTAAAAGAAGCACGTAAGGTTCTTCCATAAATCCAAGCAACACTCCACTACTGCCCTCCCGTAAACCTCTGTACTAGATGGGCACTGCTGTGGTTCTTCAATGCTTCGGAAGCTTTTAATAGCGATATCCAAACTGTATTTAGAGATTATAACTGCAAGACCCCTGACATTGGTGTGACTTTGTTTCAGAAATTGAAATACATTACCCTGCCTTTATTCCCCACCATAAAATATCGACACTAAAAAAGATTTCCTCCAGCATGGCACACCGAACATGTTCCTGAACCGTTATGCGGAAGGGAATGCTCGTTAATATATTACTTTTGAGTAAATCGTTAGGCATGTACTGTGCTGGCTGTTTGGTACATGGCCAATGTAATTCTGCGTTTTCGGCACCTCAAAGCATGCTAACCCGACGGCACTCAGCCATACTTCCTCAAATACCGACCAGGACGTTTCCCACTTCTTACATGATACACAAATTCCGAAAATTTGAGGGTACCCCACATTGTCCGCACTGCGGGGAATACCCGAACATGTATCACACACTCTGCGCATGCACCAAGAATCCCGCTCTCCCACCCATACGTCACGTCACCATCGCGAAGTAGGAGTGGCTCACCGACTCAACCGCTCAAGGCTAGCGACTGCTGACGGAGCGGGAAGAGTTAGCCCTCAGATCCATACCCAGAGCCCCGAACTAGTGCCACCTTCTTTTAATAAAGTGACCTCTCTCTTTCGTGTTGAAATTGGGTTATAAGAAACTCATTTATTTCTATTTACAGGCATAAAATTCATAAATATATTTTTCAGTACCTCTACGATGATGACGTATTGTCGCACAATCAGCATGGTTTCCGTTATTGTTATCTACAAGTACAGATGTGGGCGGTTAAAAAAAGAAAACATGATTAAAAAAAGCAATTTCTTTTTGTTTTGTTTTTTCAACAAGCATAACTTTTAAAAAGGCCAGACCAGTGCAAGTTCGATTGTACGCTGACGACTGCATGCCTCACGCTAATGTAAACAATGCACATGATAGCGACGTTCTGAACAATGTATTTTCGTTTTTTGTGTTTTTAGCACCACTTTGAAAATGAGTATTTTTACCAAAAAACTGGCCAAATGACATTTACCACTGATATACAGCCAATGCATTTCATTTAAATCTACTATGGACACTAAAATAATGTGATTACATTCAAACATCTTGAAGTCACCTACACTCCAAATCGCAAAGTGGCACCATCTCACCAAAATAGTTTGTGCTAGGGCAGTTAGAATACTGGGATACATAAAAAAACATTCAAGCACTCTACCTAGAACTGCAAATTAACCGCCTACAACTCCATCGTAAGACAACAACTAGGTGCGCATCATTGGTATGGTCACCTCACGTAGCACTTGAAGTAAATATGCTTGAGCGCATACAGAAAAGGTAATACGGTTAATTTTTGGGTGGTGTTAGGTACGGGCCCCTCGCCTATTATTTAAAACCACCCGGGAACAGATATCTTTTACTGTGGTTAGCTTGTTTGCCTGTATTGTGTGTGTATCCCCACCAGGCGAGTTGAGTTGGCGTGAGGGGCGCAAAGAGAAACCGCGGAGGCTTTCATTATTTGCCACGCTGCTGTGTACCCCCGTCAAGCGGGCCAGGAGACGACGCGCACAAACTCGTCGGTCACTCCATTTTAGGTGAAAAACATGTAAGCTTTCGGAGGATTTCCTCACAGAAGAGGTGAAAACTTGCGCCAAGGATAGGAAGAGGTCACCAGACGTTCAGTTTAAGGTGGTTGCACTGCTCAAAGCAACTGAGCGAAGTTACAGTTCGTCGCACGTCTCAACCTGTTGACTCGGCGGCTGAATTGCGTCAATAATTTGGCGACCAGGCTTTGTTAGGCGCTTCACGTTTTACCAAAGAAAAGGAATTCTGGTGACACAGAACACAAGCATAGGCGTGTATGGTATGAGCCTATTTTAACACGTGCCGCCCGAGCGCTGATACCTGTAGTTAGCGCTGCTTTATGTGGTGGCTTTTCATTTCTGTTATATCTGTGTTTTGCGCAATACCTTTCGGTTTCTGCATAAAAGTGAGAGAGGTCAGTCACGTGAATAGTTTGAAACCACCTAGCTTTGTGTGTCACGATGGCAAATCAGTGGCCTACTGTGGGCTAATCAATGAGCAATCGTCCCTCTCAAGTTGGGACGTCCCTGTTTTGGGTGGGGTGTTGTTTGTAAAAGCGAGGCCTTTCATGTTTTTGGAAGAACGAGAGGAACAGAGACAGAGGACAGAGAGGATAGGTGGAGAGTCGCGAGCTCTGCTCCGCTTCTTGTTTGCAATCACGAGCCTTGAATGTTTAATATACGTAATGTGAATAAAGTGTACCTATTGTAAGTTTTCAGTTTGCTTGGAGTATACCGTCGTCAGCTATGTGCCATCGGCCAATGAGCCAGCGACTTGTCGTTTCATCAGATCATCGATCATCGACTTTGGCGACGGATTCACGTTCACGTTTAACTGGTACCGTGATCAGGATCGTTTGGCATAGCTTTCGGCGGACGAAGGGGAGGCTACTTAAAAGGCTGGGCCGACCTCTTCGTTAGAGGCTCCAGGGAGGAGACGCTCCAAGCTGCAGCGGCGACACCGAACCAGACTCCATGGTGACATCTTGGTGGGAGTCCCCGGGGAGCAGAAGCTCCAGGCTGCAGCGGCGAGTACGACATTTATCGACAATGCGAGAGGTTCATTCTCTAAAGCAGAAACCGTCGTCATCGGTGACGAGAGTTTTAGAAACCGTTCCGCAGTTCGGAAGCTGGGGCGACATGTTGGCGAGTGGCTCCAGGGAGCAGACACTCCACACCACCGTGGTGACTTCGAAACCGGATGATCTGTCTTCGCTGAGATATTGCCAGGATTCAGCGGAGAGAGCTGCGCAGCGTATCCAGAACCGGCCGCATAGCAACACCACGGCTGGCCGTACCCGGAGTGAGAACAGGTGGGCCCTGATTTGTTTTTTCGGGTTCACTATGGCCACCGTGGTAGCGGGATGTCGGGCCACCGACCGGAGGTTAGTGCCACTGTGCTAGAAATTGAGGAGCTGGGGGCTGCGTTAGCTCTCAAAAATGCTCAGCAGGCACTAGATAAAGCAAGGCAAACGGGTCGACAGGGTGCGGGTAGCCCGTCGGAATGGACGACGGAGGAACTTAGCAATAAACTATCGCTAGAAAGAGCCAAGTTCGCCTTTGAGAAGGCGAAGTTTCGAACAGCAAACCCTCTAGGAGAGAATGACCGAAGCCGTGTAGGAGTCTTCTCTGCTGTTGTTCCTTGATGGGCATTTAGAGCGCCTGTAGATAAGGAGTCTTAGAAGGTGGTTGATGTGGCTGAAGCCAATCCAGCTATTGAGCAGCCCATTCGTGTACCCGCTGATAAGGATGAGATCATGAAATCTCACGACACAGCTGCCCTAGATTCTGCTATTTCTCCTGTGGAGGTGGATAATGTACATGTCTCTGCTGCAGAGGCAGCACAAGTCAGCGTTTTCTGTAGCACCAACCCATGCGCCGACACAGGGTCAGGGGCTGCCCACGAGAGGCTTCTCGAAAAATATCTGGGGCAGAGTTCGAGCGAAGCTCTAGAGTTTCGAACTGTCTCAGAGAAGCAAAGGTAGTCGAACGGGTCGTCCAAATGTAAGGGCGTGTTGCACCTAATTTTTGAGGTTGCCAGTTGGAATCATGGCAACCTCATGGCCGGAGAACGCGGAAGGCGGCGCAGGTACGACAACTTCGTGCGTGTTGCTGGAGGGTTGTGTGTTCCTTTTCTCCCGGGTGCACAGGACATCGCGAGCTACACCAGGGTTGAATTAAAATTAGATAGTGGTGCATGAAACGGAATCAGCTTCCGTGTGACGGTCGCTGCATGCCGCCGTGGAAAGGAGTGTTTGCACTGACTAGTATGCAGCGCCAGATTGAATTGCCAGTGTTCTTTTGCGTGCACTAGTTGTTAGCATGCTTTGCGTTTTGTGTAGGCTCGCTCAGGCAAGGATTAATATTAATTTTACCTGCAGTGTCGTTCTCCCTCTAGATAGCTTAGTGGGCATGTGTTGGTTGCGTGTAGCTGTCGTAAGGCGTGTGATATGCGAGTAGCTCGGTGGTTTTAACGCTGTGTTCTTGAGAAGTAGAGCTCCGGTTACTACATGGTTGATAGCTTACCTTCGGGTCGAAGGACAAGTGGTTCCCGTTATTTGTGCTCGTTGGCACGTTGTCATGGTGAGCCATGGAAAGTACAAGCAGGGCCCACCCATGTAGTACTTCTGCATAAGACAGTGAATGCTTGCTCTATGATCCCCGCAATGTACTTGGAGTATGCTGCAAGACCACCACGTGTGAACCACCGTACGGATGAACACTCTTGAGTTTTGTTGTGTATTCTGAAGAAACACTCGTCCGCGAGTGCACAAAGAGACGATGCGAACTTTCTTTACCATGCCATTGCTTCATAGGTAGCCGTATTTCTTGCTTTTTGCAATGTTTTAATGTATTTTTCTCTTGTTAGAGGGAAAGATTTATCCCGCATGCGTTTGTATGTACATGGCGGTTTGCATTATCAGTTGAGTTGTATTTTTCAGTGTTTACACATTTCGTGTGGTTGGTAGCCTTTGAGTGTCAAGGGTAGTGTTTTCCGCGTGGGCCGGGTATGAGCGAGGTCGCTTTTGTGTGTTAAGGTGCTTAAAGCTGTCGCCTTTTTGGAGGCCAGTGGGTTGTTTGTTGATTTTTTGTAATGAATGCTCTGTGGGGCAGTTTGAACTTTACATTCTGTGTGGGTGAGCGTTCTCGTTTAGGGTTTGAGTTTGCGGATGGCACACCTTCTTACATACGCCTAATGAGAAGTGTTGTCACAGTTTGTTTTCTTTGTTACAAGTGTCTTTTGGGACAATCAGGACTTGACGCTTGGTTCCTGCGTAGCGTTGAAGCTACAGTGCATCTAAGAATGTCGCATGCTTTGCATTATGTAGCGGTTGCTACGAGTTTGTTCTATGTTGGGGTTTTAGAACCCGCAGTCAGAGATTTTTGTACGTACAGCTAAGTTTGGTGTTAAGTTTGAGCCCGTCACTTATTAATTAAAACCTCCTGGCAACTAGATATCTTTCACTGGGGTTAGCTTGCGCTTGTATTTGTTGGTGTTTATATTGTGTTGGTATTGCTGAATTCTGGTTGTTTCGCACTGGCCGAGATGAGTTGTCGCGAGGGGTGCAGGAGGAAACCGCGGAGGTATTTGTTATTCGTCACGCTTTTGTGTCCACCCGACGAGCAGGCCTGGAGACGACGCGTCGGTCCCTGCATAACAGCTGAGAGCAAAATTAGCTTTCGGAGGAGTATTTTCTTACGACAATCCCCGAAGCGGACGGGAGCTTAAGGGACGTGAACTGGTGAAACCTCGCTTAAAAGCTAGGAACAGTTCAACAGACTTTCGGTATATGATAGTTGCACTGCTCAACGCCAGTGAGCGAAGTTGCTGTTCGCGACACGTGTGAACATGGCGAAATGGCAGCTGTATTGCGTCCATAGATTGGCGACCAGGCTTTATTAGGTGCTCCACGTGTTATCAATGGAAAATGAATTCTGGCCACGCGGAGCACAGACATAGGCGGGCACGGTACGACAGTACTTTAGGACGTTCCGCCCGAGAGCAGATTCTAGTACTGAGGCCTGCTTTATGTTGGTTGGTTTTCATTTCTGAAATATTTGTGTTTTGCGGGATACCTTTGGGTTTCGGTAGGAGAGTGAGAGAGGTGGGCTTTGTTTGTCACGGTGGCCAATCAGTGGCGTAGTGTGGGCTGATCACCCAGCAAACCACGTTACGTCGTGCAGATATCCTGGAAACATCAGCGATGGACATTGCAGATGTCCTGGAGACGTACCGTTGGGGTCGAAATTACATATTTTCCACGTCCCTGCAACTGAAAAACCCTATCCAAATCCCACAAAAGAAAACAAAGAATAGACCTCTCATGGCACTTTGATACCTGTTTAGGGGACGTTACCTTAGTGGTACATCTTATGGATATTGTAGCGGTACGCATGGAAGATTTATATAGATGTCTGTTCTACTTTGTTTTTTGGTCTTTGGCACCAGCATTAGTTTGTTATATTCATGACTAGTGTACGTTAGTATAATATTGTTCAGGTAAACCTGTATGCTCGAAATTTACAATATATTCCTTATATATATTTTTTTAGTTTGGCCAGCCCCTTTTACAAGGTTGCCTACACGTAGTGGGCATTTATACTTCAAATACATGTCTTGCTAGTAATTCAGCACTGTTTGCTGTTACTTGACCCCTGGTTTTTAAATTATATGTTTCTATTTTTGAAGTGCTGCCTACTGCATGAAGTCGCATATGTGAAGTGCAAGCTCACCACACACTCTTGCAGAAGCACAGGAAACACATTTCTAAACAAGAAATGTCGCATCGAAAACAAGCAGCAGTAAGTAGCAGCAAACCAGTTCTTATCAGCACAAGCGCCCTTGACACTAAGGCAACCACAGTAGCATCATCGAATAGAACCATACAGCACGGCTGTACGGTCCTACTGCAAATAAACAGAGAAACAATTCAAACATTACAATAAATAAAACGACAGTCTTCCCCACCTAGCTGTAAGTCCAGCTGGTTGGTAAGAAATCTTTCAAAGTACACATAAAACACAAAAGAGTTCAGATAAAATTGTTTATATTGAATTCCAAAATATGTAATATGCTTTCTGAACACAACTTTAATTTTGATTTGTATCTGCCCTGTCCCACAGGGTACGCATTCTTAAGGTACAAGAATAGTACAAATATTCATGACCATAAATAAGTCACACACAGAATAAAGGTTCACAAAAAATAGGAAAAAAAAAGCAAATGTGTAAACCAAGGGCATTAGCACAAGATAGTTATCCAACTTGAAATATCTCTCATCCGGTGAAATGGCTGGAAAACAACGCAAGAAAAGTGTGTAAACGAAAAAATAAATAAATGAATAGTGCTTACAAAAACAAACCAAATTTAGGAAACTAAATAGTTCACATCTAGTGAAACGTTTGGGGAACAATAAAACAAAAGCACCTTGGAAGCACGTAAGAAGTGTTGAGTGGTGGTTGTGAGTGCCATAAAAATTTAGGCTACTTTACACAAACCAACATCCAGGGAAACGGTTATGAACACTAGAAAATTCGTGTACAGAGAAAGAACTGTATGGCGGTTATTTGGGAACTCGAATCGGACCTAACTACGCTAATATTTTTATGGCTCACCTCGAAGGAAACTTTCTTGACACCAAAAATATAAAGCCAATGTACTATAAAAGGTATAATGATGACATATTCATGATCTGGAATTACGGTGAGGCGGGGCTCCTCACCTTCATTGAGGCATTTAACCTAGCCCATCCTAGTATTTCCCTTGCTCATTCCTATTCGGAACACAGTGTAAACTTTCTGGACGTCACCGTTACTACCTTCCAAGGTCGGCATAAAACTAAACTGTATAGAAAACCGACAGACACGCGGCAGTATTTGCACTTCCGAAGTAGCCATGTCAGACACTGCAAGACAGCAATACCTTACAGCCAAGCCCACCGATTTAGGAGAATTTGCTCAAATCAAGCCGACTTTGGCTCAAACTGTCGAGAACTCAAGACCGCCCTCGTGAATAAAAAATACCCTGAAAAAGGTATCGACGACGCTATTGTGCGAGCCAACCAATTAAACCGTAACGAAATCTGTAAGAAAAAAGCCCCGAACGGGAACCCGCCAACTAACTTAGTTTTAACCAACTCATCCTCTGCTCCAAGAGTGTCAACTGTGCTAAAAAAACATCACAATATCTTAATGCGAAGTGACCGCTTAAAAAGCATATTCCCCGAACCACCACGCGTTGTCTACCGGTGTAATAAGAATTTAGGTGACTTTCTTACTAACTCTCGTATCAACCGACCGGCAACTACTGGCTGCATGCCCTGCAATAAACCCCGATGTAAAGTATGCCCACACATGACCACTACACAGCGCGCCACCAGCACGGCTTCAGACTACTACGTAAATATAAAAGGTAACTTTAACTGTGACTCCGCTAATGTCGTATATCTTCTAGAGTGCACTGTTTGTAGGCAACATTACATCGGCCAAACTGAAACGCCCTTCCGAAAACGGTTCAATAATCACCGCTCTCATGCAAAAAGCTGCCCTTATTTGCCCCTGTCAAGACATGTGAACAGTCCCGGGCATGCCTTTGAACATCTTAAAGCAACGATTTTAGAATCCGCATTCAAAACGCACCACGAACGCGAGGTTTAGGAATCGTATCTCATTTATAAGTTTGGGACAGCCACACTTGGAATTAATTAAAGTTACGGAAAACTAACGTGGTTATCCCTCGATTAAAATAAGCGGCTTCATAATTTTTATAACTATGTCCATTATTCCTGCCCTCGAGTTTCCCATCAGAATTCGCAGAAACTCTCCTAAAACAGCAGCTTGATTAGAAGAATTCGGCTCAACAATGCCATTTGTCCTGGGGAAGGAGGCCTCGTTCCCACCACCACTTAAGAATGTTTACCTCTTTCTGATCTATTCATGTTTAACCTTTTGTGACCCTACCAATTTCCTGTTCAGTTGCTACCTTCTGTGAAATGCTCTTTTGTGCCCGCTATCTATTCTCTTCATCCGCGGGGGGGACACCCATCTTCGCTTCTGCCCCAACCAGTCTCCCCAGCCACTGAATACCTTAGTGTATACTCTTCCCTTTCTTTTCAAACCGCGGTTGTCCAGTTTTTCCTATTGTCTGAACTTGCAGCCCGCGCGGCATACGTCAACCCGTCATGGTGCAACCTTGAACGCTGCATTGTTAACACGATTCCTTCTCTCTCTCGCCCCCTACCCCCTTTTTTTTGTTTGTTTGTTGTTTTTGTAACATAGGCGTAGCCTGACTGTATGCACACTCTCCATTTCCGAAACATTTTCCGCCCCTTCTCACAGTTTTATGTAAACCTATATAAGAAATGTGTTCGAAATGTTCGCGACAGCAAAATCATGGAACTTTACTCTGATGAAGGCAAGTCCAGTTGCCGCTACGTAAGTAAACATTGTTTGTTATTGTTCTAGCTGTGTATCCGACTATTTACTTATACTATTTCTGCGCGCTTTGTGAGTTTATCTTTCTCTAGATTTATATATATATATATATATATATATTTAAATATATATATATATGTGTGTGTGTATTTTTATATATATGTATATATATATATAGTTATATATATTTAGGACAGAAAATAAGTTTTGGCAGTCAAGAAACCCTCGTAAAGCAAAGGGGAGGTTATGGTGCATCATAGAAGCAGATGCCGAATTTTTTTAGTTAGAAAGAAAGTGGTGAAAAAATGCCCGCCGGCTGGGATCTGAACCGACGACCTCCAGAATACCGGTATGGTGCGATAACAACTACGCTGCCGGTGGGGCTGTTTCCCCACCACTTTCTCGGGTATTTATGTTAAGGTATTTTTTGTTTCCTGCACTGTGTGGTCGTAGCCAGCGGCACTATGACTACTCGGGGAGAAGGGGACCTTCTCTTTACCCCCGTGCGGTGCCTCGAGTGTCTAGGACATGTCGCGAGTGGTCGACCAGCGTTGAAATCTCTTAAGCTACCTTTGGCACCAAGACTGCCAGAACAGAGGCCCTCGCTAAGCATATAGAGAATCAGAAAATGGGAAATGAGGGGCTCGGTGAAATAAGACAGAAAATAAGGTTTGGCAGTCAGTAAAACCTCGGAAAGCAAAGGGGAGAATTTGGTGGGTCATAGAAGCAGATGAAGAATTTTTTGAGTCAGAAAGAAAGTAGTGAACAAATGCCCGCTGGGTGGGATCCGAACCCACGACCTCCCGAAAACCGGTCTGGTGCGATAACCACTACGCACCGGTGTGGCTGTTTTCCCACAACTTTGGGGGGTATTTGTGTTAAGGTATTTTTTTGTTTCCTGCACTTGGTTGCGGTAGCTAGCGCCACTTGGACTACTCGGGGTGAAGGGGAACTTCTCCTTAACCCCCGGGCCGTGACTCGAGTGTCTACGACATGTCGAGAGTGGTCGACCAGCGTTGAACCGTCTTATGCTACCTTTGCCACCCAGACTGCCAGAACAGAGGCCCTCGCCAAGCATAAAGCGAATCAGCAAATAGGAAATGAGGGGCTAGGTTAAATCGACAAAAAATAAAGTTTGGCAATCAATAAAAACTCGGAAAGCTAAGGTGAGGTTTTGGTGGGTCATAGAAGCAGATGATGAATTTTTAGTGAGAAAAAAATGGGGAAAAATGCCTGCCGGGTGGGATCTGAACCCATATGTGTATATATATATATATATATATATATATATATATATATATATATATATTTATACCCGGCAGTATAGAACGCCAAAGAAGGCATAGGGGAATGGTTAGAATATTTTTACCATTAGTGACGTTATACTAGTATTTTTTTAATAATTACGTTAGAAAGAAAGAAAGAAAAAACAGGCGCCCAGAGAGAGGACCGAACCCAAACCTTTTAATTAAATCTCTAATGCCTTACCCATTCAAGTATCTGGGCGACGGTGTTCTCCTTCACTTTCTGGGGTATTTATATTTACAACAACTGTATCTGACGCTTGAGTGTGGTTGCCAGCCCCACTCAGACTACACGGGGAGAAGGGGACCTTTTTTTCAACCCCCGGGGCGTGACGCGAACGTCTACAGCCTGTCATAAGCGGGTAACTGGCGGGAAACACTCTTATGCGACCTTGGCATCAAGGCTGCCAGACCCGAAGCCCTCGCTAAGCTTTCGGACGATAATAGGGTTTGTTAATGAGGGGATGGTTAGGAAATACAGAAAAAAATGCCCGAAGTCTGGAATGCCAAAGAAGGCGTAGGGGTATTGTTAGAATATTTTTTACCGTTAGGGGATTTACAATATTATTTTTTTATTAATTACGTGAGAAAGAAAGAAAGAAAAACACGCGCCCAGAGTGGGGACCGAACCCACGCCTTTCGATTGGATCTTGAATGCCTTACCAATTCGGCTATTTGGGCGACTGTGTTCTCTTTCTGTTTCTGGAGTATTTATATTTACTACAACTGTATCTGACGCTTGAGTGTGGTAGGCAGCCCCACTAACACTACACGGTTAGAAGGGGACCTTCTTTTCACCCCCGGGGCGTGACGCGAACGGCTACAGGCTGTCATCAGTGGCTAACTGGGGGGAACACTGTTGTGCTACCTTGGCATCAAGGCTGCCAGAACCGAGGCCCTCGCAAAGCTTTCGCACGATAATAGGGTTTGGAAATCAGGGGCTCGTCAGAAAATACCGAACGAAATGCCGGCAGTCTACAACGCCAAAGAAGGCATTTGGGAATGGTTACAATATTTTTACTGTTAGTGACGTTACATTATTATTTTTTCTATTACTTACGTGAGAAAGAAAAAAAGAAAAACACGAGCCCAGAGTGGGGACTGAACCCACGCCTTTCGATTAGATCTCGAATGACTTACCAATTCGGCTATCTGGGCGACTGTGTTCTCCTTCTCTCTCTGGGGTATTTATATTTACTACAACTGTATCTGACGCTTGAGTCTGGTAGGCAGCCCAACTCAGACTACACGGGGAGAAGGGGATCTTTTTTTCAATCCCCGGGGCGTGACGTAACGTGGCGGCAGACAAACGATGAGATGATGTGTAGCGATCTATTTACAGTGTTTACCTGCAGCCATAAGGGAACATCGGCTGGCTGCGCCCTGCGCCGAACTTCTTCCTTTTCGTCATTTGGTGGTTGGCCATGACGGCGTGGGGATTATTCTGTCCCGTGACATCACGCCCCGGTCAATGACAGCCGTTCCTGTCGGCGCAGAGACAGTTGGGGATTGAATGCGGATGAGTACTGCGGTGAAACATGCAGACGAATCGCATGCCGCCACGGATGACAATGATGGCGCTGATAAAGCCGGGCCCAGCAACTGCAATAAATTCAGCCGCGACGAAGCGCCGAAGGTCCTGGAGCCACATCGGAGGGCAGTGCGTTGGAGCCCATCTTCGGCTTGTCTTGGCACGGCTCATCTATCTTGACTTGGGTCTTTCGGGCTGGGTACACAGGTGCGGGGGATATCGTCGTGGGCATCGTGGGCTTGGCTTGGGCGTCCCGGTGCCGCTTCCTTATCCTTGGCGGCTGCGTCCATGGGGTCAGGATGGGGAAGACAAACCCGCAGACTCCACCAACTGTAACGTGGCGGCAGCACAGATATGAGACGAACGGTCAGATGGATTGAAGTCATATATTGACATTATTTACATGCAGCCATAAGTGAACATCGGCTGGCTGCACCCCGCGTCGAGCTTCTTCCATGTCGTCATTTTGCGGTGGGCCATGACGGCGTTGGGATTATCCTGTCCCATGACAATATATATATATATATATATATATATATATATATATATATATATATATATATATATATATATATATATATATATATATATATATATATATATATATATAGCGAATCAGAATAGGAAATGAGGGGCTCGTTGAAAATAACACAGAAATAAGGGTTGGCAGTCGAGAAAACCTCAGAAAGCAAAGGGGAGGATGTGGTAGATCATTGAAACAGATTAAGAATTTGGAAAGAAAGAAAGAAAGTGAAGAAAAAATGCCCGCCAGGTGGGATCCGAACCCACGACCTCCAGAATACCTCCAGAATACCCCGCCGGTAGCGTAGTGGTTATCGCACCAGACCGGTATTCTGGAGGTCGTGGGTTCGGATCCCACCTGGCGGGCATTTTTTCTTCACTTTCTTTCTTTCTTTCCAAATTCTTAATCTGTTTCAATGATCTACCACATCCTCCCCTTTGCTTTCTGAGGTTTTCTCGACTGCCAACCCTTATTTCTGTGTTATATATATATATATATATATATATATATATATATATATATATATATATATAGCAGAACAGAGAGATACGGGACGAGGGACTCGGTAAAGATACATATCAAGGTTGCAGTCGTCATTGCCAGTCCTATTCGGCTTTTTTCGAAATATTTAATAGGGCCGAATGACGTGTGCTTGTCACGTTTCTTTGATTCATTGATAAATAAGCGAAAATATAGGTCGAGGAAAAATCCGCCGTTTTTCCGGGAGCGGGACTCGAACCCACATCTCCGCGTAACCTGTGCGCTGCGTTCGCCATTACGCTATCCCCACAGTGGCTTCTCTCTCGACTTTAAAGCGGGGGTTTATATTTACAAGAGCTCTGAGGCCGATCAACTAGCGCCGCCTCTCGACTACCGCGGGAGACGTAGAACGTGTTCTTTCTCAGCGGCCGCCACGTAGAACGTGGTCGGAGGTCGGGGTTAGCAATTGGCACATCCGAACTGCTGGAGCCAGTGCCTCGTAATGCATGTAGCAGAACAGAGAGACGGGACGATAGACTCAGTAAAGATACATATCAAGGTTGCAGTCGTCATTGCCATTGCTATTAAGCTTTTTTCGAAATATTTAATAGGGCCGAATGAGGTGTGCTTGTCACGTTTCTTTGAATCATTGATAAATAAGCGAAAATATAAGTCGAGAAAAAACCCGCCGTTTTTCCGGGAGCGGGACTCGAACCCAAATCTCCGCATAACCGGTGCGGTGCGTTCGCCATTACGCTATCCCCACAGCGGCTTCTCTCTCGACTTTAAAGCGGGGGTTTATATTTACAAGAGCTCCGAGGCCGGTCAACTAGCGCCGCCCCTCGACTACCGCGGGAGACGTAGAACGTCTTCTTTCCCAGTGGCCGCCACGTAGAACGTGGTCGGAGGTCGGGGTTAGCAATTGGCATATCCGAACTGCTGGAGCCAGTGCCTCGTAATGCATGTAGCAGAACAGAGAGATACGGGACGAGGGACTCGGTAAATATACATATCAAGGTTGCAGTCGTCATTGCCAGTGCTATTCGGCTTTTTCGCAATATTTAATAGGGCCGAATGACGTGTGCTTGTCACGTTTCTTTGATTCATTGATAAATAAGCGAAAATATAAGTCGAGAAAAAATCCGCCGTTTTTCCGGGAGCGGGACTCGAACCCACATCTCCGCATAACCGGTGCGGTGCGTTCGCCATTACGCTATCCCCACAGCGGCTTCTCTCTCGACTTTAAAGCGGGGGTTTATATTTACAAGAGCTCTGAGGCCGGACAACAAGCGCCGCCCCTCGACTACCGCGGGAGACGTAGAACGTCTCGTAGAACGTCTCTAGAGACTTAGAACGTCTCTAGAACGACGCTAGCTGACCGGCCTCAGAGCTCTTGTAAATATAAACCCCCGCTTTAAAGTCGAGAGAGAAGCCGCTGTGGGGATAGCGTAATGGCGAACGCACCGCACCGGTTATGCGGAGATGTGGGTTCGAGTCCCGCTCCCGGAAAAACGGCGGATTTTTTCTCGACTTATATTTTCGCTTATTTATCAATGAATCAAAGAAACGTGACAAGCACATGTCATTCGGCTCTATTAAATATTTCGAAAAAAGCCGAATAGCACTGGCAATGACGACTGCAACCTTAATATGTATCTTTACCGAGTCGCTCGTCCCGTATCTCTCTGTTCTGCTACATGCATTACGAGGCACTGGCTCCAGCAGTTCGGATGTGCCAATTGCTAACCCCGACCTCCGACCACGTTCTACGTGGCGGCCGCTGGGAAAGAAGACGTTCTACGTCTCCCGCGGTAGTCGAGGGGCGGCGCTAGTTGACCGGCCTCAGATCTCTTGTAAATATAAACCCCCGCTTTAAAGTCGAGAGAGAAGCCGCTGTGGGGATAGCGTAATGGCGAACGCACCGCACCGGTTATGCGGAGATGTGGGTTGGAGTCCCGCTCCCGGAATCACGGCGGATTTTTTCTCGACCTATATTTTCGCTTATTTATCAATGAATCAAAGAAACGTGACAAGCACACGTCATTCGGCCCTATTAAATATTTCGAAAAAAGCCGAATAGCACTGGAAATGACGACTGCAACCTTGATATATATATATATATATATATATATATATATATATATATATATATATATATATATATATGTGTAAATTTTAACGTTTTCTTGAAAAAGAATTTTTGTCAAAGGGTTACAATGGGGTAATAAAAGAGCAAAACGGTTGGATATGCAGACGACAGCCACGTTTACATATATTTCGCCGCTTATGCACCGCAGCTCTATACAAGTTTTTTCGTGATTTTAGCGTGTGAGTATTCATTCACGTTTACACAAAACGGCCACTAATGAGGCTTCTGTTTAACTGTGTTGCGAATTATGGACATTCCAATAACAATAATATGTTGAGAGTGGGTACCTTTTTGTTCGAAATGAAACATTCATACAGCAAAAAATCCCATAATTTAGGAACAGAAGATATCTGGAAGCCCACAAAAATAGGCAGTAACTTGCAGCTAGAAATTTGAATCATAACGAGGGGCTTATATTCAGGACGTATCTGCCCTGTTCACCCCCGAAACATAACGCACCTGCCAAAAATAGGGAAGAATTTAGGCCCCAAAAACGTTCCGCTTTTGCAACAGTATTTCTAGTCCCTAGTGCAATGAGGCATTAGGATGCTTTGTATATGTAAATGTATTCACTTGTAATTTATCAATAATACCATTTAACATTGCACTAAACAATAATACAATAAACTACCTTTATCTCAAAATGCTGAATTGTTGAAACATTTAAATTTTGTCTGCCTTAGGCAAATACGTCTTTGGTACGGCAACTGAAGACCTTCAAAATATAAAAGATTTGCTGCTATTGCAAGAGAATAATATGTTATTATATTAAGATAAGTAACATCCCAACCAAGTGTGAATGCTACTTTCTGTTAAACTGTAATTGTGCAAAAAAGTTTAGAAAGAATCGCATTGGTTTCTTCAATATTGTCACGAAGTGACCGTTGACTGATGTTTCCTCAGTGAGCAGAAATTAGTTAACCGAACGTGCGCTCCGCTAAAAACTTAAAAATTACACAAGCAGCTAATAAGGATCCAATGAACCGACGTGCACAGGGGAGGACCAGGGAATCGGTTGCAGTGGCGTGTTCCTTGCGAGAACTTATATATCCTTTAAATATTATGTGAAGCCGTAGAATGGGCTCCAAACACTAGTGATCAAAGGTAAATATTCTCGATTAATGACGACCATGCAAACCATTCTCCCTGTCAAATAGAATCGGGCTTGCGGCATACGAAAATACAGAAGGAAACACGCAGAGTGAGCCAAAAATAAAAGATGATCATGCAAGCAAGTGGCGTTCAGTAAAATGTGCATCAGGTACCGGTGCATACTTTGAGGCATGCTTACATTTTCGATGCTGTATGTCCTGGAGGTTGTATGTCCTACTAATATGAATTCGAGCATGCCTCGGAACATGCGCCATTCGATTTTGTGCATTGAACTGAATGCCATTCGCTCGCATGATCAGCTAAATTCGTGATTTGAAAAATGGCATCACGCTGCGCGCTGTAGGGCTGTAATGATCCATTGGGAAGTTTAGGACACTAGCCATCAAATTACATTGAGGTTTAAAACCTATAACCGCGACTACTAAAAAAACTGTTTCTCTGAACGCCATGCCGCATCTACGGATTCGTGCCGTCCATCCCTAATCGAAAGACTTTACAGGGGCAGCACCCGAGAATTGCTTTGGGTATTCTTGAAACGTGCTGCGTACCTCTATTACACATTCACAATGTGGGATTGCACAACCGAAGAGTCCTTCCCGAGAAATCTTCACCTTCAACCATGTGCACTTAGATGGAGGGTGCATGATTTGTTCTAGGGTCATTTGTATAGTAAAGGTGGTTTAGCAGGCGACCAAACATGGTTCTATAGGCCTCCTTGACCAAAGTAACAAGCATAAGAGGGAGGCGAACAAATGCACCGCAAGCCATAGCTTCTGACTCGGGATTGTTTTCTTCGGAGCAGGCGTTCTTACTGGTTTTAGCACATCACTGGTCACATCGGTTAGAGAAGCGACCTCACGCTGTGGCGTTGTTGGACAGGGGATAAACAGTTCTTTAAAGACGATGGCATCGATTCTTTCCCGTAGGTGTTTCCTTGACACTCAAGGAGTATAGAATGCATTCGCTGGAAATGAGTTTACTTTCAGGTGAAATGTACTTCATCACATGTTTGGCACATATTCAATGGTGATATCCTCAGACACGCGATGTGAAATAATGTTTGGCTATTGCCGATTAGCCCAGTGCCTAGCTCTTGTCTGATGACAAGTTCTAAAAACCGCAGCTTTTTCTCCTGCGTACTTTTGGCGTCAGGTCATGAGTAGAGCATGTTGGTTCCTCAAATATACGCCTCACCTCTTTCCTTCGGGTTTAGGGTGCGGCAATGCAGCAGAAGCTGAGCTCGTTCGTGGGGAACTACTAAAGTAATCTTTTTTATTTTGTTTGGAAACCAAGACAATGATGTAAAAAATGTGCGTGTTTCTAACTTACACTAAAGTCCTCATGTTTGCTTGTGTCGTCACTCAGCTTGTTTATCAGCGCTCACTCGCGATTTTGAAAGACCCTTTTCACGGTTCTGCTGGTAACCCTATGAACGATGAGCTTCCGTGGCTCCGGCAGGACGATTAGTAACGTACCGAGAGCTTTAGCTACAATAACTTATTTTTCTTTCATTAGATAATAGATGGCAATACCGAACCCACGCAGAAGCACCTGCAGTCGACTTAAAGCGCGGCTTGGGTTTGCATGGTGACTTGCTGGAGTGATACGGTGCATGTGCTCCGCCCTTCAGCAGATGCAAGCAACAGACAAGCAACAGACACCACAAATTTTTTTGACACAGTTTTTTAGAATAAAACTTTTTCGGTCATTTTCTACTGATCAGTGCATGGCTAAGAGCTCAAAAAATTCAAAAGAATCCAATAATCAGTCAGTAAACTGTCTTGCACAATCACGTATGGGAGATTCAAATGCCGCGGCGTTTGCCAAGGCAGTGTTTTTTCCGTGCGAATATTTCTCGAACCGTCGAGTATAATGCAGAACCCTGCCGATCGAACATGATTTTTTTAGTGTGGTCTTAACAGTTTCAAAGGTTTTTTATATTAAGTAACAGTACCCGTGGGGCTTACACAAAAAGGAAATTACGCCCTTTCCTTTCAAAACAGTTTAGACAGCCCACTGCGGCCAGACACAAGTGACGAATCCTAAAAGTAAACAAAGAAATGCATTAGTGTGAGGAGGAGGAATAAACGTGTATCTGAAGCTGTCAGCCCTGGGGAAGAGTCCTCATTCCAGGACCCCTTGAGTCCGTCCGGCTTCTTGTGCTCGCTTCACCAGCCAAAGCTGGTCGTTAGGGTCCGAGCTGGACAGTGCTCTATCCCAGTGCTAAGGGGAGGGGAAAGGCAGGGGGCTATGTGGGGGTTCTTATCACAGCCCAACATGATATGGTAGAGGGTGCCCGGAGCCTCGCAGAAGCGGCATTGCGAGGATTACAGGGTAGGGGCCAGAATGTGGACTCTAGTGGGGTAGAGGAATGTGTTTGTCTGAATGCCTCGGAGGTGGCGCTCTTGTTCTTTGGTGAGGCGTTTGTGCGCAGGAGGATATAGCATTCGTTCCAGACGGTAATGCTGAGTGACTTCATCGAACGACAAGAGAGGAGAGACCTGCCACTGCTCGCCGAACTATTGGCTTGCTCGGTGGGTCAACTCTCGGGCACGCTGATGGGCAGCTTCGTTGCCAGACACGGCAGAGTGGGCTGGAGCCCAAATAATCCCTACGGGATGTCCAGGAGGATGCTCGAGTAGAATTTTTTAGGCAGGTAGGGATATGCAACCGCTGGAGAAGGTTCTACAGGCTTGTTGGCTGTCTGTGATTATTATTTCTGCCGACGTTTGTGCAATCGCTAGGGAGATGGCTGCTTCCTCCACCTGCAGAGAGTGGATGGTGGGAATTGATACGCATGTAACGAGGTTTTCGGAAGTAGAAACCACAGCGGTCATAGCTCTTCGCCCGGGATATGAAGCGGCGTCTGTATAGACTGTGGCAGAGTTTCGGCCGTATCGATTAAGAATAGCTTTCGCTCTGGCTTCCCCACGAGCCTCGTGATGTGTCGGATGCATGTTGCGTGGTAAAGGGGGCCACATGAATGAACTTGCGAACCTCATCGGGAAGCTGAGTCGCATCCGCCTGCGGGTGTTGCAGAGGAGAGCGCAGGTGTAGTTGAGATAGAATGGCTGTGCCGGTAGGGGTAGAGCTCAGGCGTAAGAGTTGGCTCAAATTCTGTGCTTCCAATAATTCATCTAAGGTATTGTAGACTCCCAACCGCAAACGTTTCTGCGTTGAGGTGGGAACAGCCAGTCCTAATGCTAATTTGTACGCCTTGCGTATCAGGGCTTCTACCTTGTCATTTTAGGTCTTGGAGAGTATGGCGTAGGGGAGAGAGTAAGTAACCCTAGACACGACGAAGGCTTGAACCAGCCTGAGTACATCCTCCTTTCGCTTACCCCTCGTCTTGGTTATAATCCTGCGGATCATGTGCGATTCTTGCTCTGTGGTGTTCTTAAGTCTGTTGAGCAGTTGGGTGGTCGAGCGATCCGCTTGGAAAAGCATGCCTAACATTCTGACCTGTGGAGTCGGAACAATTACATGGCCGTCCATGTGCAGGGAGATGGTTGGCCACCCAGGAGAGAGTTTCTATTTTCCTGAGACGATCAGCAGCTCCGATTTCTGCGGCGAGCATTCTAGGCCACACTGCCGTGCATATTGATTGAACTATATAACAAAGGCGGTTTTCTAGAATATATACCTAATTATTTCGTATTGCATGTCTCTTCCACATCAAATATCAAAACTGCAACTTGTACTGGGAAGATTATCGGTGCTCTCTTTGAAGAACAGCCAAAATGGTGGCATGACCAATTTTTGTTTGTGATATAATTACAAAACTACGTAAAAATTGTATCCTCCCCTTGGAAACGGGATTATTTTAGTACGAAACACTACCGTTGGTTTATCAATATTTATTACAACAAAATTGAGAACGCGATCGAGTAGGGCTACTTTCAAACACCTTGGTGTGGGAAATTTGGGGACCTGTGAAACGAGGCCAAACTGTTTTTAAATTTGCCTAATTTTTTGGCTAAATATCATCAAGCTTTGCTTCTAGATCAAGAAAGAAGGAATTCGCCATGCTTGTACTTTTTGAGCAAATGTTTCTCATACTTAGTAGCATGAATAGCTGGGTTCAAGGGTAAAAGTTCTAAAAATATTTTACTGACTGGCCTAAACCCTAAACTGTCTGTTGTATCGGGGTCTTTGCCAGAGGCTACTGAACACTTCAAGACCTTCTCATGCCTGTAAAAAAGAAAGTTTCAATCTTCTGCTCGTGAAGTAGGACAAAAATAAAAATTTGAAAAAAAGGGCCATCTTTCGAAGTCATTTACGAGACAATGTTACCACTACTCGCGATATTTACAAAAGCTCGCACTAAATAACTTAGCATTCCATAGAACTAAAAAGGTTTTGCCATGATTTTCTTTGAACACAAAAAAGGAGGTCATATTTAACCCATCTTTTACTAGCGATCAACAGTCGAGTATCAGTTTTCCGAACCAAAAAGCCAAATTATTTTTTTTAAAGATTTCGGAAACATTAGGCGGCTGATAGAAAAGAAAACAATTCAGAATACCCATTGGCCGACTTGTTATTGTGATTGGCATTATTATAACTGTGAGGGTTATGAGGTTTCGTGACAGGAAACCCCGCATTTTCCAGAATTAGGAGAGCGATAGATTAAGCTGGAAAGAACGGAAAACACTGAAAAACCCCGAACTGGACGACGAACACGCGGGGACCGTATTTTCTAGTAAAAGAAGATCGAAGAAATACGTTAGAGAGAATAAAAACACTGGAAATTGCCAGGCTGCATAGCATCCACAAGGGGAGTTTGCTGGTACGTATCGAATAACTCTGGGACGTTGTCTCTGGGGGCTCGGCTTCAGCGCGGGCGCACGAACGGGATAGTACGGCCTCATGCCGCCGCTGCAGGGCTGGTCACGGGAATGGCACGCGCCGGTTACGTGGTCGACAGGTTCTATTCCAGCGCTGTGATCGACGGAGATGCTCCGACACTAAGTGTTTACGGCGAGTGTGGTAATAATGGAACAAAAACTAAGCGTAGCCCGCTAAAGAAACATACAGATAAATAAAGAACTTCACATATTTATTGGTTCGTTTTAGAGAATTTCAGTTGCATATATTGTACCGTGGATCATCTTTGATAAAAGAATCAGGGAATAAGGTTAGCCAGTCGCCAATAAGGACGCATAAAAGACAAGAAAGACGTGGTTTTTGAAGGCATGGTGTAATTATTGCCGTTGACATTTTGACATGTATTTTTTGGTGTCTTTACCAGCCCCATTGTCTCTATCTGTGTTCTGTTGTATTATTTTTTCTAGCGCGCGACCTTTTATTTTAACGGAAACCTTGTTTCAATCAATCAATCCACCTTGATTAGTAAAATTAAGTTTTTGAATCCAGCTAACCAGTGCCCGCTACCCTCCTAACACGAAAAAATTACGCCCACCTCCCCTCGCGGGAACCCTGGTGTGATGCGACGCTGAGGAGGGTTCAAGCGCAAGCGCAGAGCAACAGTCGGCCGAAAGGCCGCCGGAGAGCGGCACACCAGTTATATGCGCAGAGCGCCCGAAGGAGAGGAGACCGCGGAGAGAGAGAGAGAGAACTGCACATGCGCAGCACCGCGCGCAGTGCCGCAGACCGGCGGAGTGAGAGCGCGCTGGGCCGCACACGCTCTCACCTGGGCACGCGCCGGCGCTAATGCTTCAGCCGCGGCTCTGACACAACACAATCCAACACAATCCACTTTTATCCAATCCAATCCAAATCCAATCTAATCCAAGCCAAGCCAAGCCAATTCAATCCAATCGAATCCAATCTAGTGCCCCTCGCGAGAGAGTGTTCGCTGTGGAAGAGGAGAGCGCTAGAGTGGCTGCGGACAACAGCAGACGCAAGCGGACTACAACGGACGCACGCAGGAAGGACATGGCCGCCGACAAGAGATGCTCTGAGCGTCGCATCTAAAACAACAGTGCCAGTGAACCCATTGTATTACCAAGACGTGTGAAAAATACGAATAAGCGCAGAAAGAAAGAAAACGCGCGGATTCGCTCTAGCCCGGGCGTTGGAAAGAAAGTCCGTGAATTCATCGTCAATACCGAAGGCCTGTCCTGCGAGAGTACTGGCGGTGCGGGGGAGCCCGCAACACGAAGAAATGAGAAGGGTACGAAAGGGTCGGGGAACAAGTTCTCGTGATTGGCCGAGACACACTTTGCTTGCTTCTGTTTTTCGTCTTTTGGTCAAAATTTGGCGTTAGGTTTATGACTGATTGGCTCAGTCACATTTCACAACTACGCTGTGCTTACCTGAAGCTTTTGCAAAAACGGACATCTTATGTCTCCGAAAAGTGTCAGCCGCAACATGTGAAGCAATGAAAGCTGTGGCAAAAGAAAAAAACAGAGGTTTAAATTTTAAGCACCTCAAAGGCAGTATTCCTCTAGTGACGACAAACGTGTTGGCTGGGCATACTGAATCTTTTATGGGAGGGAATACGACGAATTTCGCAGGCAGAGTGATTTGGAATACGTGCGATGTGCTTCGACAATCGGCTCAAATTGCAATGACCCCGGCATGACTTTGGTAGGTATCGTGCGTGCGTTCTCTTCGAGATTGTGCTGTACCATAGAGACGTGCGCTTTTCGCCACAGGATACCCTTCCAGGCGTTGCTGTACGAATGCATTGTAAAGGAATCATGGTTTACCAAGTCAAGGATTCAAGCTAAGGTTTCACTTTGTATTTTAATTCTCTCACGTTCTGTCATATTTCGCTTTTTAAATAAAACAGGTTCAAGTCAGTCAGTTTGTGAAAACGTTATTACACACCAGTCAAAAGGGGGGCGTTAGGTGCTCCCTCCCCCCATCAGTCGGCCGGTATCCCTTGGGACTTACCGGCTTCTAGGGCGAGACCGATAATCTTGCGCTGGGTTTCGGAGGTTCGGCTGTGGAGTAGCGCCTCCCAGGATGCCACCTTTCGGTGCGGTTTCTTGTACAAAGGACACGTCCACACCATGTGGACGAGGTCCGCTCGACCCTTACATTTCCTACTTCTTGGATCGACGACTTTGGGATGCCACTTACTATATAGGACTGGGTTCTGGAAAACTTCCGTCTGCAAACGTCTCCAGTAAATCTCCTCTTTTCTACTTAGCTGCGTATCCGCAGAAGGTAGTATCTTCCTCTTCAGTCTATAATATTGCGTAATTTCACTGTAGTCACTCGGTCCTTCGTTCGACGTCATTTGGGAAGGAGGTTCGGCATGCAAGGCTGAGGCCCACGACTGGACATCAGCAGCGGCGGCATTGGCGGTGGTCGCCCGGACTGTAAGACCGCGGGCGGTCGCATGTGCTTTCTCATTCCCAAAGAGTCCCCGATGAGCTGGTGTCCACACTAACGTTACCTCTTCGGTTGTAAAATTTTTTATATTTGCGAGGATACTCCAAGCGGCGCTGGAGATCCTCTCTCGGTCGAAATTTCTGATGGCCGATTTAGAGTCGCTCACTATCGTTCTAATTTCCGGCCGGGTCATGGCTAAGGCAATAGCTACCTCCTCGGCCTCCGTCGTGTCCCTACTCAGTAACGTGCAACACGAGACTGGGACCCCGCATTCAGTAACCGCTACTCCTGCGTAAGCGGTTTTACTCTGATATGCCGCTGCGTCGGTGTAAAGGACGTCCGTCTTTTCACCGTATCTGGTTTGCAGGACTTTGGCTCTGATCTTTCGTCTAGCTTCATGACACGCGGAATGCATGTTTCTGGGCATGGGTGTTACCTTAATTTTCTCCCTGATCGACTTTGGTATTTTGCGTGTATCTTTGGCTAGTTCACTGGTCTGGTATCCCAGACGTTGGAGTATTTTTTTCGACCCGTCCTGCTGCCCAAAAGTCTCTGCTGTTGCGATGCATTTGCCACCTCTATGAGTTCATTTAAAGTGTTCGATACGCCCAAACTAAGAATCTTGGCCGTTGACGTGTCCGGAGGAAGACCTAGCGCACATTTGATTCCCGTTCTTATTATTATGTCCAACGTATTCTTATCGGATTTTGTCAGCCTCATGTAGGGGGCTATGAAAAGTATCCTACTTATACCGAAGGCCTGAAACACCCTGAGGAGGTTGGGCTCCTTCATCCCCCCAAGCTTGTTTGAGATGCGTTTCATCATTCTGCAAACATGTGCCACCGCATTTTCTAGTCGACGTATGTTCTCCGTGTTTCTGTCGGTGTCCTGGACATTCCTGAACATAAAGCCCCAGTACTCTTCTCTTGTCCCTCGCGGGGATTTGCTGTCCTCCTACTTTAAGTGTTATGTTGTGGGTGTTCCTGCTCGCTTTCCGCTTGTACTGGGAAACAAGGAACAGTGCCTCGGATTTTTCGCCGAGCACTTGAGTCCCAAAGTTTCTAGGTAGTTTTCCATTTCATCTATGGCTTGCTGTAGTATATCTTTAATGCGCCCGTCACTACCACGGTTGATCCACATAGTGAGATCGTTCGTGTAGATGGTGTATCTCAGGTCTTATATCTTATCTAGCCTCTCGGATAGTCATATCATGGCTACGTTAACCAATGTCGGAGATAGGACCGGCCCTTGAGGCGTGCCCCAATTACCTAGTTCGATGTTTCGGAGGGAGGCACCCCCTAACTCTATGTTAGCCGTACGATTTGAAAGGAAATCCCTGACATAGTTGTATGTTTCGGTCCGCACGTTTAGGGCGCTCAGGTGGTGCAGGACGGCCGAATGTCTGACGTTGTCGAAAGCTTTGGCTACATCGAGGCCAACAATGACTCTCGTATCTTTACTCGTACTGTCAATTATATCCTCCTTGATTTGTAGCATTACATCACAGACCGAACGGTTTGCACTGAAACCTATTATGGAATCTGGGTACATCCGCTCGTCTTCTAGATACCTACCAAGTCTGGTTTGAATTACATGTTCCATTAACTTGCCAACACACGATGTGATGGAGATCGGTCTTAGATTCTCTAAACCTAGTTTCTAGCCGGGTTTCGGGATGAGTGCCAGATTAGCCGTTTTCCATTCCGGTGGAAGCTCGCCCCTGTCCCAACATCTCTGCATATAGCCGGTTAGTTCACGGATGGATTCGTCATTTCGGCTCCTCAACATCTTATTGCTGACTCTGTCCAGTTATTTGTTTGCTTGTATTTCATTGTTTTTAAGGAATATAAAGAACCAATTTTTTGAAGGGTGATTGTTAATGCTTTTTGACAAGTTTTTTTTTCTGTTCGGAAAAATGAAGTTGCTTTCATGAACACCGAGTGAGCGTTATAACCGAACGCAATGATGGAACCATGCAGTCAGCAGGGCGAAGTCCGCTGAAAAGTGCCCAAATTAGTTTTGCGAATTTTATAGCGCTACTTAGGTTTTCGTGAAGGAAGGACTTCTGTATTTCCGGTTGACAGCTATGAAAGTTTTAATTACACATTTTTTAAAGAAAAAAAGCCTATCGCGAGCATTCCACTGTAGACGGCGTGGTCTCCAGCGCGTTCCGGGGTTGCGTTCCAGCGCTCACCGGATCCACGCGTTTCCGCGTCCGGCGTGTTCTAGCCTTCAGAGTCCTTCGCGAACCAGCATTTCTGTGTCCGGCGTATTTCAGCGTTACGCAGCTATAAACAGGTGAACACCGAAAGCGCAGTTCCAGCGCCGCCAGGTTTTCCGATAGGGTTGTATCTTCTAGCAGAGTAAGGTGGTCATTTTAAAAATATTACGTTATTGACTTGCCTTAGCTTCTTCAGAAACTCATATTTGTTTTTTGTTTCTGAGACTACTTAGGCCCCTAATATTAGCAATCTATTCCATTTACAACAAATGAACCATGCTGCTGGTACTGAAATTGTGTGACGTGCGGTTGACTGTAAATGCTGTATTTCCGTTTTACACTAGTGACATGCGAACGTTTAACTGCAAAGAACTTCGTCTTTTCAGCTGTTCCCCTTTGAGTCTTTCGGAGATACTAAATAGGTTTTCTTTCTGAAACAAATTTTTTTGTTAGTTCTCATAAAGATAAACTTGATCCTCCAACAACAGCTCTCTACCTTTGCTTTTGTCTCTTCAATAGTTACAGAAAGGGACCCCATAAAATTACAAATACCTACACAATGTCGACAACCAGAGGTCAGGACCCTCGCTGCCACTACGGCGCTGAGTCGCATGTGTTATATGTGAAATTGCTTTCGTTTGATTTCCTATTTCCGTGCTAAGACGGGATGCCTACTACTGGCGTTAGATTCTTGCTTTTTTTTTCTTTGTTCTCTGCCAATATGTCGGGTTCGCCAACGTCAAGATACACCATAAGGAAATTCTTCATTTATCTAGGATGCTGTGTATGAATTGTTTCGCACTACATGTGGCTTTCGAGTAAGGTCAGCCCGAATCTTTCACAGAAGTTTCATCCTTCAAAAGACCACTCAAGCCTTCGCACTCACGTTTGTAATGTCTGTCTGCAGGAAAAAGTCATTCGGTCACACTCCATGTGCTGTTCTGCATTTCAAGGAAGGGAAGGTTTATCATAAATTGAGCAGAACGACAATCACCATCATACGTGTTCAAATCGAAAATTGGTGGATGCTCTTCACGTCATAAATTGAGGAGCACGACCATCACCAACATACGTGTTCAAATCGGATATTGGTGGATGCTCTTCACGTAGTCGCTTGATTTTGCAAAACACCGAGGATGCATCGGCAGAATCCGGACTGTCGTCGCGAAGATAGTGGACGTAGTCTTTCTCGACAATGCTACGCAAGTGAACACACCTATTTGCCTCTGCTGTCAGTGGTATCATGTACCTCGTTCACGAAGTATTTCTTTACAGCACAAGCGAATGTGGGCGGACACTTTTATGGGCTTTCAAAATAGAAAGCTACAACGTCAGGTTAACATTAAAGGGTTCACATTGTGGGAACGGCGCGCAGAAGAGGAGAAAGAGGCTGTTCGGGGCACGCGCAGCGTGTGCGCGCTGGAGCGCGACGAGGAACTGAGAGAGAGAAATAACATTTATTTACACATCCGGCGTGTGGGAAGTCCCCGGCCTCGCAGGGCGCGGATGTTCCCTGTCTAAAGACTACGGCTATTAAAGTCCAATAGTACTAGGGCCTAGACCTCGAGGATGTTGTACTTCAGCTAGGCGACAGATACTCGAGTTCCTCCGCACCCGTTGGCCGGGACGTCGGTTCCCTTTCTCCGTTGCTTCGCCAAAGCCTCCTCGAGCCGCTGGATAGCCCTTCTTTGCGTCTTCGGGTCTTCGGAGCGTATCCACGCACCCACCTCTTCGGGATACGTGGCGTCCTGGCACTGCCCGTTCCCGTTGTTCATGGCACTGTTACACCCACCCCACATGATGTGGCGGAAAGTCGCTAGTTCACGTTCGCACACACTGCACTTGGCGTCCACGAACATGTCGGGGCACACGTGCCGGGCCGGGTGGTCTTCTTTCTTGTTTTGGTGTTCCGCGGTGGGCATTTTGCGGGGCGAATTACGTTGGCGTTTTTTAGTGGCTCTCGGGATTTTTCGGTAGCCCTCCTCGTGATTTGAGGCGCCTTTGTAGTGGCTTCTGTTGTTTATAACCATTTTTTCTTCCCGTGTTCGCTTCGCGGTTCGGGAGAGCATTTCTTCCCAGGGACATGACTGCCCGTGGAGCTTCTACCCGTCGGCGCCCCTTGGTTGCTTCGCGTGAGCCCGCAAGGGATGCGGACACCACTGGGCTCGTCGGCGTGCTCCGCCCGATCATGGACCTCTGCGAGGACCTCACGAACCGGCTGGCGGGTCTCGGGCTAGAAGGCGGTGGGTCCGAGCATGGGTCATCGTTCCAGCCGAGCATTTCGGTGCCACGGTTCACGGGCTACGACGACCGCAAGACCGTGGCGGACTTCCTGAGCGATCTCAATGTTTACAAGACGGCGTCGGGTGCTTCGGACGAGTTCGTGTTGACCCGTGTCCTGCCGGTTGCCCTGGAGGCATCGGCTGGTCGTTGGTGGCGCCTCCAGACCCCGTTCGCGTCCTGGGCCGACTTCGAGGCACGCTTCCGCGAGGAGTTCTTGCCTCCCGACTACGACTACCGCATCCGCCGTGAGCTGGAGGCACGTACGCAGCACCCGTGCGAAGGCTTGTTCGAATACATTCGAGCTATCCAGGAGCTCTTCAAGCGAGGTATCCTGGGTGCGTCTGACGCGGAAATGGTAAAGCAGGTCTTGCGGCGTTGCCATCCGCGCTTCCGACTTTTCCTGCACGGTCGTGATTACTCCAGTTTGGAGGAGATGGCGCGATCAGCTCGAGCAATCGAGGACGCTCTGATATCAGAGCTGAGTTATTTACCCCCTCCGCCAGTAGGGGAGGCACTTGAGCCAGCTTGCGCATGGAGAGACACCTATGAGACTTCGCCACAGCGAAGTCCACAGCCGCGTACGGCAGCGGCGGGCTTGAATTCCCCCCGCGCACGAGGTCCTTCTGCCCTTGGCAACAGGCAATTGGAGCGCGGAAGACCACTAGATGTTGCAGCCCACGGCGGGAACTCCCCGCAGCGGTTAGAGCCAGGGTTCCTGCGTTGGGGAAACAGGCCCTCTTTACTGGCAGGCTCACCGCTCCCCGACCCGAGTCTCTCCCTTGGGGGTCGGCAACGAAATCCTCTGAACTCCAGAGGTCCTTCTCGTCCGGTCGTCGAGACGGGAGGGTCGCGGGGCTACGTGCCCAATGGAAATCAAGCTGGCGGCTGTTACCGATGTGGACAGCCTGGACACTTCCGTCGGGAGTGTCCTGAGGTGATGGCTCGTCGCCAAAATATCAACAGCCATCAGGGAAACGAGTACGGCCCGCGATGCTAATGGCCACCAAAGCATCGCTATGGGCTCCGGATATGACGAACGGCGAAAACTTGTGTTTTTTACCCTCTGCTTGTCGTGTTGAAGCGCCGGTTCAGCCCATAGCACCGCATGTTTCTGTTTACGTAGTTGGAGCGGACATTGACGCCCTGATTGACACTGGCGGCAGTTTGTCGCTAATTGGCGATACAGTGTTTGAACTTTGCCGAGCACGTGGTGTCAAGTTGCGCAAGTGCAGCACCCGTTTGCAAGTAGCCAATGGTGCTGTTGTTCAAGCACGTGGTCCTGTGCGCTTGCGCATTTCTAACGCAAGCAGAAGGTGTCGGCCGCGCTTTACGTACTGCCCGGGTTTGGCGGTGCCCATGATTTTGGGCAGGGATTTCATTATTCGCGAGGGCCTCCTGCTTGACTTGGCGGGTGGTGGTTACAGATTGGGCAATGACGCAGAACTGATACCTTTTGTGGCGTCAACCCATATCTGTACCGTGCCAAGGTCAGCCGCAGTCGCAACGAAATCCGTGTTGCCTGATCGAATCAGGCAGTTGCTTGAGGAGTGTTCTTGCAGTGACTATGAGAGGGAGCAGCTCGCCTATGTGCTGGAACCGTTTGCTGAAATGTTCACGGAGGCCCCTGGGCGGACAACAGTCCTTCAACATCGCATTGACACGGGAGACGCCCCTCCTTGGAGCTGCAATCCACGGCCGCTCAGCATCCAGAAGAAGGCGAAACTGGATGTCGCCCTTGACGAGATGCTGAACACGGGGGTTGTGCGGCCGTCGCAGAGTGCCCATGCTTCTCCAGTCGTGTTGGCGCCAAAAAAGGACGGCAGTGTACGTCTCTGCGTGGACTACCGTCGTCTCAACGACGTAACTGTAAGAGACGCATATCCTTTTCCTGCCGTAGAATCTATCATTTCCTCGCTTGGTGGTGCCCGCGTGTTTACCACTCTAGATTGCTCACGCGGCTTTTTGCAAATTGAAATGCACCCTGATGATATTCCTAAAACCACCTTCACATGCTACAGGGGTGTTTTCGTGTTTGTGCGCATGCCGTTTGGGCTGAAGAACTCCCCGAGCTCGTTTCAAAGATTAACAGACATCGTCTTTGACGATGTACGTTATAAGTACGCGATAGCCTATATGGATGACGTCGTCGTCTTTTCGCGCACATTTGAGGAGCATCTTGTGCATCTCAGAGATGTGCTTGACCGCATGAAACGCGCCGGTCTCACCATCAATCCTAAAAAGGTCCAACTCGCGACAAGCAAAGTTGAATTGCTCAGCTTTCTCGTGGACAAGGGAGAGCTTCGTCCTAACGATGCCAAACTGAAAGCAATTACAGAGTATCCGTGCCCGCGTGACGTTAAGAGCTTGCAGCGCTTCTTGGGCATGATAGCCTTTTACCGCAGCTTCATCCCTCATTGTGCGGAGCTATCACGTCCGCTGAACCAGCTACTACGGAAAGGCGTGAAATGGCAATGGACAGAGGCTGAACAGCAAGCTTTTGAAGCACTGTCTCGCGCAATCGCGACAACAGCGGCGTTAAGGATACCGGACCTTAACAAACAATTTGTGTTGCAGACCGATGCTAGCGACTATGGACTGGGTGCAGTGCTAATGCAGGAGTTTGAGGGCGTTCTCCGTCCGGTTGCATTTGCTAGCATTACGCTCATTCCGGCTGAGCGCAATTACACGGTCACAGAACGTGAGTGTCTGGCAATTGTGTTTGCACTAAAGAAATTTGACATGTATCTTGACGGTGCCTCTTTCACCATTCAGACAGACCACATGGCATTAACGTGGCTGCAGCGTTTGCAGAACCCAGCTGGTCGTCTTGCGCGCTGGGTGCTTGCGCTTCAGCGCTACGATTTTACTATCCAGCACAGGAAGGGTTCGCAAAACCAAGTCGCTGACGTGCTATCGCGCGCGCCCCTGCCGCCATCTTCGGACGCGGAAGCGCCGGCGCTGGTGGCTGCAGTGGATGCTGACGCACGCTGGGGTACGCTGGTGAGCAGGGCAGATCTTCTCGCGGCGCAACGTGCCGACGGACTCTGCCGTAAGATCATTGAGCACGTCGGGGCACAGGGCGCAGCTCCCACCAGCAACAGCGGTGAGTTTGATACATATGTGTTGGCGGAAGACGGTCTCCTGCTACGGTATATCCCGCAGGACGATGAAGAAGCTAATTCCCCATTCCGCGCTGTTGTACCCCGTAAGCTTCGGAGGGCTTTCATCCGTTACTTTCACGATTCAGCTCTGGCTGGACACAGCTCTGGCAGCAAATCTTATGAGAAGTTATGTCGGACTGTCACGTGGCCGGGAATGAGGCAGGATGTGCTGTGGTACGCCAGGAGCTGTCACGTGTGTCAGACAGCAAAACCCCGAGTCGGTTGCCCGCCCGGATTGATGCAGTCTGTTGAGAGTAAGAGCCCCTGGCAAATCGTTGCTTGCGATATCATGGGCCCTTACCCCCGCAGCCCGCGTGGGAATTGTTATTTGTTTGTGGTGACGGACCATTTCACGAAGTGGGTAGAGCTGTTCCCGCTACGTACCTTCAATACACCGAATTTATGGAGGTGCCTAATGGAAGTGTTTTCGCGCTTTGTGTTCCCCGCACAGCTCATAACGGATAATGCAACGTATTTTACGAGCAAATTGTTTGAGGACAACTGCCGAGCTGTAGGCGTGAAACACAAGCGTACGACCACCTATCACCCTCAGACAAACATAACTGAGCGTGTGAATCGCAACCTCAAGGCGATGCTAATTGCTCATACGGAGCAACACAAGGATTAGGATGCTAAGCTGCCTGAGATTGCATTTGCCACTCGCACCACGGTGAATCGTTCAACCGGGTTTACGCCGGCTTATCTGAATTACGGTCGGGAGATGCCATTTCCTCTCGACAGGACACTTCCAGAAACGGACGCGGGTTCTGGTCTGTCGCCTCATGCTGTGGCCGTCCGCCAGCGCCTGCGTGACGCTATACAGGCTGCCCGGGAGCAGCTTGATGTTGCTCGTCTCCAGCAGGCGGAGCAGTACAACCGGGGTCGTCGAGATGTTCAGCTTGCGGTTGGCGACATGGTTCTCC
The DNA here is from genome assembly GCF_048455015.1 of Haemaphysalis longicornis. Lineage (NCBI taxonomy): Eukaryota > Metazoa > Arthropoda > Arachnida > Ixodida > Ixodidae > Haemaphysalis > Haemaphysalis longicornis. Next base: position 38,526,174 of record NW_027526214.1, on the reverse strand, counting down.
GGCGCACTCATCCGCTGAGCGACGCTTCACGCAAGTTCTCCGCGTCGCTAGCTCCTAAATGGGAGGGCCCTTTTACCGTAAGCGAGAAGCTGTCTTCCATCACGTATCTTTTACGCAACAACGGGACCGGTGAACATGCAGGCCCGGTTAATATAGCCGACCTTAAACGGTACCATGCGGACTGATCATGTTTCTCTTTTCAGAGGACGCCTTCGCCTAGCGTTGCGTATGGGCTCTAGCGAAATAGCAGAATTAGTTTTTTTTCTTTTACTATCCACATTTTCCTTTTTCTCCTCTGTTTATTCTTGACCTGTCTTTTCTGTAAAGCCTTGATCAGTCCTTTATGGTTATTGTGGGGTTCACTTGTTCCGTAGTACCAGCTTGGCTTCCTCTTTTTTGTCCCCTTTCAATATTTTTTGTTTGTATGTTCTTCTGCACGCTCTCGTAGATGCCCCCGCCACCACGCAATCTTCCTGGGCCCTCTAGGGGATGGGGTCATTCTGCGTACGCACAGCCCGTTTCAATCCCTGGCTTCCCCGGGCGCCACGTCACCGCCCTCCAACACTTCGCACCGTCGCCACCTGAACGGTCGTGGAGGCAGATCGCTCGGTTGGCTGGGTGTCCCGCCTCCACTGGGCACTCCAGCCCCGTCCTGAACGTGGCAATCCCGCGGCCGATATCCCAGAGCCTTTCCGGGGCCGTTTACTCTCGGATCAACATCCCCAGGAACCTCCATCCATCTATACGACAGAGGAGCTCCGTCGCCTTTGCCCTTACGGCCGGGTGCCGCAAATCCATGTGCCCACACACCTGGCAGGTGCTCTGCACCGTGACTGCATGGCTGCCGCCATTGCTGCAGCGTCGGCCTCCGCAGGACCCCGAACTGAAGACTCAGTCGCTGCTGCCTTTGCCCTGCTGCTTCACCACCGCCCGGACCTCCTCCACGACCCTCTCCCGGCCAACCACGTCATCGACATGCCCGACGAGTCTTGACTTTGTTTTTGGAGGGGGGAAGAGTGTGGGAACGGCGCGCAGAAGAGGAGAAAGAGGCTGTTCGGGGCACGCGCAGCGTGTGCGCGCTGGAGCTCGACGAGGAACTGAGGCAGTGCGTGCCTGGGCTTGGAGAAGATCAGACGTCTCCGGACGGGTTCGAGTCAGAGCTAACTAAAGGTGTGGTTTCTGGGGACTCGGTGTCTTTCTTGGGAGCCGCGGCCGGGCGCTAAGACCCCGGTACCACAACATCAAAGTTAAACAGATTTTCTACTAGGATAAAAGTTTCTCGTTTTACGAACTACAATAAAAATTTTGAAGAAGCACATCTGTTTACCTTCCCCGGGAGCCTGAGAGGTGGACAGTTGGACAGATGAAATTTTTTGTAAATAAAACTTGCCTGTACACGTACAACGATAATATACACTCTTCCATGGCGATTACATTTCAAACATTCTCAGTATGAGCAGAGTTGTTACTTGTTGTAAATGGGGCATAATCACACAATTGCAATTAAGCGCCGTCAGAAACGAGAAATATTAGTGCCTGACAAATCTCAGGGCATGCAAAAACAAAATATTGCTAAAATAGCAACCCTACTTAACGCCTTACGCAAATAACAAGTTGACTTAATAGGTAAATATGACTGCTCTTACCACTTTTATTTATATCAGTCACGTTATTTTTTAAATCTGCAAAAACAGCTATGTTTATTTGTCTTATTTTCCTGAGAACTGCTACTCAGTTCTTATCTGACGTAAAAAATATGTTGAAGGTGACGTCATTTTTTCGAGATCAAACGAAAACATTGCGACACATTTCTAGCTTTCTAGAATACTGAGGTATTGAGCGCCCTTTGGTGTAAATATCGCAAAAATTTCTATTCATTCTTTTTTAAAAAATGACTTCCAAATGTGGCCTTTCTTTTCACATTTTCATTTTCTGCAGCAATATCAAAGCAGTATTTTGAACGTTGTCTTTTTTAGCGCAATGATCAGAGTATGACGTGTTCAGTAGGTCCTGTAAACATATTAAAACTTGAGAGCTTTGGCTTTACGCCAAAAACAAAAAACAATTTTTTAAAACATCCACTTGTAAACTGGAACAAGATTGCTTTCGGTTAGAAATTTGAGTAGTACCGTGTAAAAAATATAAACATTACGAATTCAATTTTTCTGGACCGGAAGCAAAGCTTCCAAATAATTTGTCAATAATTAGAAAGAAATGAAAATGTTCGATTTAGTTGACAGCTCCCCACATTTCCCCAACCCAAGTAAAGTGGCAAGTAGCCCTGCCCGATAGCGTTTAATAATTGTTCTACTAAACAAACTATGGTATTTAAAACTGGAACAATGCCAGTTCTATGGTGAGAATTCAGTGTTCTAGACAATATTAAATATCATCAAAAAATGGTGATGGCACAACAATGCCGGTCCTTAAAAGAACACGGCCTCCAGGAAATAGAAACCACAAATAATGCTTTCCAATTTTTTGCAAAAAAACATTACAGCTCTTCATTTTATTCAATATTGGCAGCGTTGCTCGTTATTTTGCTCGTTACTCGTTGCTCGTTGCTGCAACAACATCAGAAAGTTACACAAATTCATTCTACTAATTTTTCTACTCAGCGTGAGTTTTCTCTCTTCAAGTGATTCTGCAACCAAATATGTGACGCTATTTTTAAGTTTAAGCCATGTTTATAAATATGGTGCGGTATGGTTAAATAAAATTTTGAATAGAACTTTATATTTTACATCTATCTTACACCAGAGACTGGCTTTCTGCATCATTTGGCTTTTCTTTTCTTCAAAATTGTGTATGTTGTTTGCGGCTGTGTAGACACAAAATAAAAAATAGATATGTAGGGAAATTTTGTAGTGAGAAGTGGACTGCTCCGATGATCACATCGGAGCAGTCCAGGCAGCCGCTGGGAGGAATCGCTACTAAAACCACTGCATTTTTTTCGCAGCCGGAATCTTCAGCGGCACAGCCTTTGAACAGTCATGGACCCTTCATCGTAGCATCGCAAACGTGCCGGCAGCAGAGAAATCGGCATCCGAGCGACGAAAGCGCCTGCGCAGCCAGAGAGACACGGACGTCACGGCATGAACGGCTACATAAGGGCTTGCTGACCAGGAAGGGCCATCACATCGGAGCAGTCCAGGCAGCCGCTGGGCGGAATCGCTACTAAAACCACTGCATTTTTTTCGCAGCCGGAATCTTCAGCGGCACAGCCTTTGAACAGTCATGGCTCCTTCATCGTAGCATCGCAAACGTGCCGGCAGCAGAAAAATCGGCATCCGAGCGACGACAGCGCCTGCGCAGCCAGAGAGACACGGACGTCACGGCATGAACGGCTACATAAGGGCTTGCTGACCAGGAAGGGCCATCACATCGGAGCAGTCCAGGCAGCCGCTGGGCGGAATCGCTACTAAAACCACTGCATTTTTTTCGCCGCCAGAATCTTCAGCGGCACAGCCTTTGAACAGTCATGGCCCCTTCATCGTAGCATCGCAAACGTGCCGGCAGCAGAGAAATCGGCATCCGAGCGACGACAGCGCCTGCGCAGCCAGAGAGACACGGACGTCACGGCATGAACGGCTACATAAGGGCTTGCTGACCAGGAAGGGCCATCACATCGGAGCAGTCCAGGCAGCCGCTGGGCGGAATCGCTACTAAAACCACTGCATTTTTTTCGCAGGTACGTGCAAAGGCTATCGCAGCCATTAAGTTATACATTGGCTACTGGACTGCTCCAAGTGTGTGCTAGAAATGGGCGACAGACAACCCTCCACGATAAAAGAGCTTTGTAAGGCACTCGCGGACATGGCTGAGAAGTTTCAAAAAAGTCAGGGCGAATTAAAAGCAGATCTTACTAAGGTTTTTGAAACTGAACTTGGCGCTGTGAAAAAAGGCATGGATTTCATCAACAAGATGTTTGAGGAATTCAAAACCGAAATTACAGACGTCAGGAAAGAACTTGCTGATGCTAGGGCAGAACAGCAGGCGGTGAGGATAGAAACCAGCCGCCTCATGAAAGAGCTGAACGAAACGAAGAAGGAGCTCATTGATCTGCAGCAATACAGCCGCCGGGAAAACCTGGAGATAAAGGGAATACCGGAAGTTCAGAATGAGGATCTTCTGGCCACAACTACAGCCATCTCCGCCTGTCTCAAGGTTCCGGTCAAAGAATCGGATATTGATGTTGTTCATCGTGTGCCTACCAAAGATAAAACTAAATCCAACATCATTGTCAAATTTACATCACGTGCAGCAAGGGACAAAATACTAAAGGAAGCAAAAAAATTACGGTTGAACACATCCAACTTGGGTCTCCCTGGAACAGAACCAATATATATAAATGAGCATCTCTGTCCTGCAAAAAAGGTTCTTCTAGGGTGTGCTCTGAAGGCGAAACGCGATAAAAATTGGAAGTTCACGTGGGTGGCAGATGGAAAAATCCTGATGCGCAGAACGGATAACTCCAGGGCCGTTCACATTTCATGCATGGATGATCTTGCTCAAGTGGTATAAGAACCATTCAACTGATACGAAGTGAAAGTCCGAATATGGCTTACACCACAGCTCAAATTGAACATATGCGACTTGCGCATGGTTATCTGACCGTTTTGCACTGTAACGTACGTAGCATACGAAAGAATTTGGATACTTTGATTGCTTATGTGTCTAAATTTACGTTCAGCTTCGATATAATCGCGGTTACGGAAACTTGGCTTAGAGAGGGCGAGACAGCAGAAATTCACGGTTACTATATGCATTCCCAACCTAGAAAATGTTCGGCACGTGGAGGGGGCGTAGCGCTGTTTCTAAGACGGAATGTAGATAGCTACTATCTCAACGAATGCACGTTTACTAAAGGCGCAATAGAATCCCTTTTTGTTCGCATCAAAGGCGGTATCACTGTCGGTGTTATCTACCGTCCTCCAAACTCAAGCAAAAGCGATTTCATTTCGGCCATGGAAAGTATTTTGTTATCTACTACAACATCGAATGATTCTTTAATTATTTGTGGTGATTTTAATATTGATTTGTCAAAGGATGATTGCCCCGATTATACATATTTGCTACCTTCAATTCACGTCCAAAATGTTATCGCAGAACCTACACGAATAACCAATAACTCGGCCACTTTAATTGATCACATACTATGCAACATTGATATGAATGTATCTGCTGGTGTATGGGATGTTGCTATCGCTGACCATTGCCCAACGTTTGTGTTTTTGCCCCAAAAATACCAGAATTCCGTGTCTGATGTTACCGTGAAACGGAAAACTCGAGTAGATTATGATCTCGTAAGAACGTTACTGAATTCTGTCTCTTTTGAAGACATGTATGATGAGGACGTACAGATAGAATGTGAAACCTTTGTGCAAAGCATTACAAGGGCAATTGAACAATCAACGCGTCAGTGTTCCCGACATAATTACCAACAAGCAATTTGTCCTTGGTTGAGTACTGCTATACTTGACGTGCTCAAAAAAAAGGATTCATATTACCGAAGATGGAAGAATAATAAAACAAATGACTACTACCATAGTCAATTTAAGTATTACCGGAACAAGTCGGTCGCAATGATGAGGAAGTCAAAAAAACAATATTACACAGATCTTATCGCTCGTCAAGGGGGTGATAATAGGAAGGTCTGGAGAATTGTAAATGATGTTATCGGAACGAGCCGGAAAGATACCGTTGCACCCGACAACCCCTCTACTGATGTCTGTAATTATTTCAATACCTATTTCACCAACATAGGTAAAATTGATAGCAACAGACCTATCGCAGACGAAGCTGAAGATTTTCCAATGACCAATAATGTTTTCAATATTAATACAGTAACGCAGGGAGATATAATAAATATCGTAAACCAGCTATCGGAGAATAAAGCTGTCGGTTATGACGCAATACAAGCGAAAGTAGTCAAACAAAACATTGACATTCTGTCGGTTCCCCTTCATCATATAATTAATCATGCAATTAACTCCGGTTCTTATCCAAATGTACTTAAAATTGCACGAGTTGTTCCAGTTTATAAGACTGGAGATCCGAACAATCCAAATAGTTACAGACCAATATCTGTGTTAAGCGTAATTAATACCATTTTCGAGAAATTAATATCTATACAGCTTAAAAAATATCTCCAGGAAAATCACGTAATTTGCCCGCAGCAGCATGGGTTTGTTCCCAACAGGACTACTTCCTCGGCCGTTGTAACACTTGCTCAAGTTATAAACAGCGCTCTTCACAAAAATCAGTTGGCAATAGGAGTGTTTTTGGACATTAAGAAAGCTTTTGACTCGGTTAATCATTCAATTCTAATAAATAAACTGGAAAAATATGGTATAATTGGCAACTCCCTTAAATTCTTTGCGAGCTATCTTTCATCTAGAAAACAGAAAGTGGTAATCGATAATCACCATTCTTCATACAGTGACTTAACATGTGGTGTTCCGCAAGGATCAGTTTTAGGTCCTATTTTATTTTCCTTGTATGTAAATGATCTCCCACTCGCAATACAGAACTCCAAAATACTAATGTATGCGGATGACACCGCAATTATATTTTGCGGTGATTCTCTATCTGAAATGCAAGATACCATACTAGCTGAAATGGACAGTATCTACTCATGGTTTTTGAAAAGTAAGTTAACCATAAACACCGACAAAACTAAATGTGTCATCTTTCACTCGAGGAGAAAAGTAATTGATAATAGTTCTTTTAGTGTGTATATAAACGACAAACCAATTGAGAATGTAACTTCCTTCAAATATCTGGGTGTTGTCTTTGATTCACACCTACATTGGAAAGAACAAATACAAAAGGTGTGTAAAAAACTTGCGTTTAGTTGTTTCACGTTAACCAAAGCGCGGTCTTTCTTCCCATGTAGTATGCTACGATCTTTATACTTCACTTTATTTCAGTGCCACATTATTTATTGTACGGAAGCCTGGGGGCTTACCTATGAAACATATTTTATGCCGTTATATCGATTACAACGACGAGCACTAAGAATAATATCATTTTGTGCATTCAACCGTCCTGTCAATACAATTTTTCAGGAATTTCGTGTACTTTCTTTTTCAACTATTCGGGAATACAAAATATCTCTTTTAGTAAACACAATTATAAACCATAACTTTCCTGTACCCTTAGCACGTTTTTCTATCCCTGTTCGGAGCACTAGGCAAGCATCCAACGCCAACTTCAACTTGCCAATGTGTCATAACGTTTATGGCGAAAGGCTTATTGAATTCTACGGTGCCAAAGTGTGGAACGATGTACCTATTCAGGTGAAAACTGCGAGGAACTTCAAATTGTCTTGCAAGATGTTTTATTTGGATAAACAGAATGTAGTTTAATGATGCGATTGTGATTATGGTGGATGTTTATACTGTTTTGTGTTTCATTTATTCTTTGCCTATTTTGTTCATTTTCTTTATCTTCGAAACTTGGTGGATACCTGCGACTCATTTGTATGTGTATTTTTGTATTGGACCGGAAACTAGCCTCCTGGCTATCGGTCCAAATAGTCTGTAAACCTTTTTCCTGTCTTGTGATAATAAAGCTCTTGATTGATTGATTGATTGATTGATTGATTGATTGATTGATTGAAACTACTTCCGTCTTCCTTGCAGAAGCCCGCACTCGTTAGGCCAAGCCTGGCAACCAGAACTAAAGAAAATTGTATATGCAAGAGGGTGCAGGATAGGATTGTCATTCTCGTGTTTAGCTCAAAACACAGACACGGGTCAAATGTATTCAGGTAGGCAATTTTCGTTTCTGTGTCTCGACATTCGGGCCAGCAGGCCTATTGTGGAGCATTCATTTCTGCGCGCAATTGCGTCATTAACTGACAACAAAATTATACGTAAAAGGAATGGAGTACGCTATGTGGTGCATATCTGGTAGGGAAGCCTGTGGGAGTACAAAATAGCTGGAGTGAAAAATTATTTCAAAATAGTTAAATCATATGTATATCAAAAATGTTTCTAACTTCAGTTTCAGCAATTTGTGTTGATGATGACGTTCTTTATATAAACCTAACTTTTTTTGTAGCGGTAGTATGCATCATTGTTCGAAATGTCGCTAAAAATGACATCGAAGCTTTGGACGTATAATTTTGCCATAAAGAAACAAACTAAACAGTCGCACTTTTCACGAAGTGAAGTGAGTAGGCTACATATAATTTTGGGGGACACCTGCCACATCTTTCCTTCTACAAACGTGCCACTGCAATATTTTCGTGAATCTATTCTTTGTAAATAGCTTTTCATGAGTGCCCATTTGTTTTGTAAATATATTTTTTTGCCAGAATGTGTTTTCTTTATTTGTATTTGGTATCCGAAATGTTTACCGCAAATTTCAAAATTTGCTGACGTATACGAAAGCCGCCAACCTGCTCGCACAGAAAACATTGGCGGGTCTCATTTTAGGATGTGATTGGGCTGCCTGGAGCCTACATAAAAATATTTATTGCCCTAACGGGAATAAATCTAATGACTATCAGGCGTTTTATAATGTCATGTTGCCAAACAGAATGCAGCTTCTTTGGGTAAAGCAGGTTAACTTGAGCCTGGCCCACGAAGACACAAAAAAATACTGATTCGTCGAAGCAAAAGCCATCAGAATTACCTGAACAGGCGATAGTTGTCGAAGAGTCTGCCGGGGCTTTTCCTTGCGAGTTTTTACGTTTCCGCGTAACCATTTTCCGAATATATAAAATACCGGCATCCCTGGAGGTACTAAAAGGATATTGTTGTCCAGGAATTACCGGGTGAAACACTCTCACTATAAAAAGACAATGTCTTTGCAGCATTCACAATAATGAAGAAAAACACGCGCTTTGAACCCAGAGGGAGCATCTGCGGGATTCCGGCTTTGGCAGCTAAACAACGCAGTAAGCAAAACACAAAGCATGCTACGCGGCATGATATTCAAGGCATTACAGTAGTGACCTACTTACTGAGATGCTTTAAACTATGTGGTTAAATATTGTTGGAGATTAGAAGTAAATATCGAAAAAAGATTGTTTTTTAGACACATAAAGCCAAGTAAAAATTGAAAAATATAAGAAAAATTGGTACCCTTTCACTGTGTGGAGAAGTATGAAGTGAAAACTATACACAGTGCTCAAACAGCCCAAAACAAAACACGTGGGTTTGTAATGTGCGATCGAGAAACTAGCACGTAGCCCAATGAAACTGTCAATTATTTGAGATTTATTCTAGTGGGCGAACATATAGCTGTCTCTTTCCGTCTTTGTAAAACACCAACCCAATCCGAACAACCACTAAGAACCACGGAAAGTCCTCATTGGGAAGGTGGACGTACGCGTTTAATCCTCCCGGGAGCACAACTGACAAGTCATCAGCCAGGGCGTAAAATCCACATCAGGGCATGCACGCCCAGCACCTCCCCCTTCCCTCAACGGCGGAATCCTACTTGGTGAACCGGAAAACCGTTATGCGCCCTTACTTAGAAGTACCGTAACCGCCAAAATGGTCGCTTAAAAATTCCTTTAAGCTCAACAAGAATTATTGGTTTACGTCGACGTTGCTGTTCATAGGGGAGAGACTCCCAGCTAGTCGGCGAGCTCAAACTTGCAGCGCCGCTGCGGCGTTCTGTAGTTTTGCGCCAATTCGTGCTCCTGCTCAAACAGACGCTCCTTCGGTGCCCATTGTTACTCCTTCGACCGAACGTCTAATGTATATCACTAGGAACACATAGACTGGAACGACTCGAGCTTTATTCTAAATTACAAATATGTGGCTGTCCGTTACCATGCCACGTCATACGCGTCTCACTGTCACATCTCATCAAAATGTTTCATATCTTTTGTACAAGTAGACCTGCCCGATCCCTATTTAAATATTTTCCTCATAAACAACTATATTATTTAGAACTGGAAAAATGGTAGTTTATTGTGATAATACCGCGTCCTACACAGTATTTGAATTTTCATCTCTACAAATGGTCACGGCACCACTTTCGCTTACCTTATCACAACAGACCCTTCTGTAAATACAAAGAAGTAATAATTCTTTCCAATATATCGCAGAAATACATTACAGCTTTCGATTTCATAAAAGTTTGGCAGCGTTGATCGTACCTTTAGGTGAGCACAAAGCGAGAAGGTGACAGAAATTTGATAAACAAATTTTGCTGCTCCGTATGAGTTATTTTCTACTCAAGTGATTCTGCCTCCACATAGATGAGGCTATTGTTATGTAAGCGGAAGCCATATTTATAAATAATGCTATTTTATGTTTAATTGAAAAAAATGGTATAGAACTTATATTTTACATCTATTATATGCCAGATACCGGCTTTCTTCATTTGGGCTTTTAGTTTCCTGCAAATTTTTATGTTGGCTGTGGCTGTGTAGATAAACGTTTTTTTTTTAATTTTGTGGCGAGAAATAAAAACTACTTACACTTTCCTGCAAGAAGCATGCATTCGTGAGGCCAAGCTAGGTTACCAGAACTCAGCAAAATTTAATATGCAAGAGGGTGCAGGATACGATTGTCATTTCCGTGTTTAAGCGCAAAACGCACATACAGGTTAAACGAATTGCCGTACGCATTTTTCGCTTCTGTGTCTCCACCTCTGCGCCAGCAGACTCATTATCACACAGTGCAGCGTTCATCTTTGCGCTTACTTGCTTTTTTAGTGACAACCTCATTAAACGTGAGAGAAACGGAGTGCGCTATGTGGTAAATATCTGGTAATAGAGCCAGCCTGTGTGAGTTCAAAATAGGGTGAGTGTAATATTGTTTAAAAATAGTTCTATCAAAGATATACCAAGAAAATTAGCAGTAGCTGAGCTCGGCTATGCCAGTATTTACGTAGCGTGAGCTACGATTCAGCTGATTATTCTTAGGTGTCCTTGTGGTCTAGGATTAGCTCATTGTCATGCTTACTTTTGTTAAACGATTTCCAAACTCATCCAATCTAGTCCAATTCAGTGCAGTCCAGTCCGGTCTATTCCGGTCTAGTCCATTCCAGTCACTGCTCCTCGTGCATGGCTCCTCCCGCAGCACTGCTCTCCAGGAGCCACGTGAAACTGCCATGAAGCGGCTGCGGCGCAGCGTCAGACTTGGCTACTGCGCAGCGGAAGTGCACAGCTAGGCACGAGCCGGTGGCGGTGCGTCTGTCGCGGCTATGACGTCACTCCTCTGGAATGTGGAGACTCAATTTTCTACACACCCGTACTCAAATCGGATTGGATTACAATGCAACACAATCCAATTTAACCCAACCAAAACCAATCCTATCGAAATCCAATCCAATCCCAGCCAAGCCAAGCCTAACAAAGCCAATTCTATCAGATTCGACCCAAACCAAACCAATGCTCCTCGCGCTCGCGAAGAACGGCCCTTCACGGCCCACGCGATACTGCTCAACCTTGGCCAGTGTATTTTAAGCTACAAAGATGGTCTAAACTTCAGTTTTGGTAATTTGGGTTGCTGAAGATATTCTTCACCTAAAAAAATGGTCTTTGCTACTGCAATATGCATCATTGCTAGTCATTTCGCTTAAAAATGCACCGAAGCGATTCGAGTAATGATTTGTTCAAATAGTCGCCGCGGAACTAGCTCAATGGTAGAGCACCGCACGCGTTAGGCGGAGGTTGTGGGTTCGATTCCCGCTTCCGCAAAAAACGGCGCATTTTTTCTCGACTTGAATTTTCAATTATTTATTCCTGCATAAAAAAAGGCAATCATGCCTTATTCGGCACTACAAAAACACTGTTAAAACACCAAACAGCACTGGCAATAAGGACTGCAACTTTGATATGTGTCCTTACGGAATCCCTCGTGCCGTACGTCTCTGTTCTACAAATTGCATTACGAGGGTTCTGGCTTCAGCAGTCTGAAATGCCTTTGGCTATACCTGACTTCCGACCACGTCTTACGTGCGGCCGCTGGGAAAAGACGTTCTACGTCTTCCCGCGGTGGTCGAGGGGCGGCGCTAGTTGCCCGGGCTCTGAGCAGTCGTAAATACAAAACCCCGCTGTATAGTCGAGAGAGGAGTCGCCGCGGAACTAGCTCAATGGTAGAGCACCGCTCGCGTTATGCGGAGGTTGTGGGTTCGATGCCCGCTTGTGGAAAAAACGGCGCATTTTTTCTCGACTTGAATTTTCAATTATTTATTCCTGCATAAAAAAAAGGCAATCATGCCTCATTCGGCACTATAAAAACACTGTTAAAACGCCAAACAGCACTGGCAATGAAGGACTGCAACTTTGATATGTGTCCTTACGGAATCCCTCGTCCCGTACGTCTCTGTTCTAGAAAATGCATTACGAGGGTTCTGGCTTCAGCAGTCTGAAATTCCTTTGGCTATCCCCGACTTCCGACCACGTCTTACCTGCGGCCGCTGGGAAAAGACATTCTACGTCTTTCCGCGGTGGTCAAGGCGCGGCGCTAGTTGACCGGGCTCTGAGCAGTCGTAAATACAAAACCCCGCTGTATAGTCGAGAGAGGAGTCACCGAGGAACTAGCTCAATGGTAGATCACCGCACGCGTTATGCGGAGGCTGTGGGTTCGATTCCCGCTTCCGGAAAAAACGGCGCATTTTTTCTCTACTTGAATTTTCAATTATTTATTCCTGCATAAAAAAAGGCAATCACGCGTTATTCGGCACTATAAAAACACTGTTAAAACGCCAAGCAGCACTGGCAATAAGGACTGCAACTTTGATATGTGTCCTTACGGAATCCCTCGTCCCGTACGTCTCTGTTCTACAAATTGCATTACGAGGGTTCTGGCTTCAGCAGTCTGAAATGCCTTTGGCTATCCCCGACTTCCTACCACGTCTTACGCGCGGCCGCTGGGAAAAGACGTTCTACGTCTTCCCGCGGTGGTCGAGGGGCGGCGCTAGTTGACCGGGCTCTGGGCAGTTGTAAATACAAAACCCCGCTGTATAGTCGAGAGAGGAGTCGCCGCGGAACTAGCTCAATGGTAGAGCACCGCACGCGTTAGGCGGAGGTTGTGGGTTCGATTCCCGCTTCCGGAAAAAACGGCGCATTTTTTCTCGACTGGAATTTTCAATTATTTATTCCTGCATAAAAAAAAATAAAAATAATAAAAAAGGCAATCATGCCTTATTCGGCACTATAAAAACACTGTTAAAACGCCAAACAGCACTGGCAATAAGGACTGCAACTTTGATATGTGTCCTTACGGAATCCCTCGTCCCGTACGTCTCTGTTCTACAATATATATATATATATATATATATATACGATAGAGAAGTCAAACTGAAAAACATAACAACATTTATTCTAACGTTTCGACCGGGGGCCGGTCTTTTTCAAAGATACAAATAGTGCAGATCAGTTGGGTTTAAATACATTTCAGTTGTGGGCGGGGCAAGAAAAAACGTAGGCTCTACGCAACACAAAGAAGCCGCAGAACGTGGGAAAAAAAAAAAAAAAGGGGGGGGGGGGGGGGGGATAGATGGCTGTTGGAGTGCTGCCGGGGAACAGAGGGGAAAGGGGCCTAATGAAGGCAGGCGAAGCTATAGGATGAGAGGAAAGCATTGCAAGGTACTGAAGTCACCACGGGAAAGCAAGAAGGTGAGAACTAAGGAGGGGCTCGTTTTAGCTCGTTTGTTGACCTGTTTCTGGCGGCAGGTGCCAGGTAGGGCAATCTGCAGGGTGTGAGAGTTTCAAAAATACAGAAAATATGCAAAGAACCAGAGGGAATTGACTGGTGAGGAGAAAAGGGTGGGAGAGCCCAGAGGTAATTACGGATGCCTAGTGCCAGCGTTAATAAAAAGAAAAAAGAAAACGAGGGAAGGAAGAGGGGGATTGGGATTAGCGGGAGGGACGCGGAAACCGCAGAGGGAGGGGGGTGCGGGGATGAGAGAGGTTCGAAGAAAAGACCAAGCGACCAGGCGGGGATGAAAGAGGTTCGAAGAAAAGATTAAGCGACACGTGGTTTCACATGGCGTGAAATCGCGGAAACGTTTTCTTGCGAAAAACGTGGCAGCCGGCCACGAGGCGTCCACGAGGTCATGCAATGCAAGGACAATACAATGCAAAGTAACGCTCATTCAAGCTTGATCAAATAAATACTGAAAATAAATGGACATAAGGCAAAAAACACATAGAAAAAAGGAGATATACAGTGCCACATGAACTTTTTGAAGAGCATTCACGCAAGATCATATTTCTTTACATACCCGCATACAGACACACAGAAAAAACTATAAACAGAATATCACCACACAAAAGACAAGCGGTTTTATCTACCTGATAGCAATTGTTCAGTGCAAAAGGACACAAAATAATAATCATACAAATAAAGAAAACAATATAAAGCAAGGGGTACTATGGTGAAATCTATGTACATGTGGTATGGCAACTACACACAAGCAATACACTGACACAGTACAAAGTACAATATGTACAAAAAAAAAAAAAAAAAGAACGTTTCTCTTTCAGAACAAAGTTTCTCAGTTGCTCGCTGCATCGGCCTTCTCCGGTGCCTGATTGGGCAGGCAAGACAATCGGCCTGTGTTTTCATTTATGCCGCTCAAGACAGTGTTAAATTTGTAAATAAGGTACGATTCACGGGCTTCACGATCATAATGCGTTTTGAAATTGGACTGAAGCACTGTGGCTGTGAATGCGTGGAAAGGGTGGCCTAGATTATTTGCATGTTTAGATAGGGGAAGGTGTGGTAGGGACTTTATGTGTGCTCGGTGGTTGTTGATTCTCATTCTAAACGGATTCTCAGTTTGACCAACGTACTGGGCGTGGCATATGGTGCCTTCAAGAAGGTAGACAATGTTTGCGCTGTCACAGTCAAAGTTTCCTCTTATCTGGAAAGAGAATGAAGACGTGGTGCTGGTGGCGACAGAGGCTTTAGTCATCATGGGGCATAGTTTGCACCTAGGCTTATTGCAGGGTCCGCTGCCTGTGAAGCTGGGGGTGTTGACCTTAGATGACGTTACAATATCCCTGATGTTTCTCGCACGTCGGTACACGACGCGGGGAGGCTCAGGGAAAACACTTCGCAACTTTTCGCTTTGAAGTAGAATGTTGTGGTGCTTTCTGAGTATGCAGTTTACGCTGGAGGACGAAGCGGCATATGTTAGAATAAGGTTGGGGGTCGTATTCAAAGATTTGGATTTTGAGTTAGTTATCAGGTGGCGGCGGTCCTGTTTCTCAGACTTCCTAATAGCATCACTGATGACAGACGGTGGGTATTGTTGTCGTGTTAGGTCATTAGTTAGTTGTTGACAGTTAGAGGCAAAATCAGCTGGGTCAGAGCATATCCTTCTGAAACGCAGAGACTGACTGTATGGTATGCCGAGTTTACAGTGTTTGACGTGGTTGCTTTTGAAATGCAAGTACTGGTGTCGGTCCGTGGGCTTCCTGTACACTGAGGTCACAAGCTTGTTGTCCGATATCCTCACTGATACATCGAGAAAGTTGATGGTAGATGCGGAATACGAGTGGGAGAATGAAATGCTCTCGTGGGCGTTGTTGAAAGCGGTGATAAATGTTAGAAGTTTCTCTTCCCCATGGCACCAAATGAGAAAAATATCGTCAATGAACCTTCGATAGAAAAGAGGGTGAAGCTGTGCCTTGCTTAGAAATTCCGACTCCAATGTGCCCATGAAAATGTTAGCATAGTTGGGTCCTATTTTGGTTCCCATCGAGGTCCCGTCGATTTGCACGTAGTGCTTATTGTCGAACTCAAAGTTGTTCAACTCCAAGACAAGCTTTAGAAGTACGCCGAGAGTTTCACCATCAATTGAATTGTCTTGGGCGGCATCATTGTATGCCTGGATGACAGATCGGATGCCGTCCGAGTGTGGAATATTTGTATATAGCGAGGCGACGTCGAGAGTGACTAGCAGGCTGTCTTCTGGTATAACTAGATCCATAATATCAGCCAGAAAATGGTTTGTATCCTTTACATATGAAGGTAGTGTGGGAGGAATGTCTTTGATTAAGCTATCGATAAAACTAGAGATGATTTCTGTTACTGTCCCTATACCGGAGATGATTGGCCTGCCTGGATTTTCTGCTTTATGTATTTTAGGCAACATATAAAATCGTCCAGGAACTGGGCTTAAAACTTGAAGTGAGGCTGCAGTTTTTTCCGGAAGTTTTTTTGGCAGACACTGATTGCGCTCGTCAAAGACAAAAAACTTCCGGAAAAAACTGCAGCCTCACTTCAAGTTTTAAGCCCAGTTCCTGGACGATTTTATATGTTGCCTAAAATACATAAAGCAGGAAATCCAGGCAGGCCAATCATCTCCGGTATAGGGACAGTAACAGAAATCATCTCTAGTTTTATCGATAGCTTAATCAAAGACATTCCTCCCACACTACCTTCATATGTAAAGGATACAAACCATTTTCTGGCTGATATTATGGATCTAGTTATACCAGAAGACAGCCTGCTAGTCACTCTCGACGTCGCCTCGCTATATACAAATATTCCACACTCGGACGGCATCCGATCTGTCATCCAGGCATACAATGATGCCGCCCAAGACAATTCAATTGATGGTGAAACTCTCGGCGTACTTCTAAAGCTTGTCTTGGAGTTGAACAACTTTGAGTTCGACAATAAGCACTACGTGCAAATCGACGGGACCTCGATGGGAACCAAAATAGGACCCAACTATGCTAACATTTTCATGGGCACATTGGAGTCGGAATTTCTAAGCAAGGCACAGCTTCACCCTCTTTTCTATCGAAGGTTCATTGACGATATTTTTCTCATTTGGTGCCATGGGGAAGAGAAACTTCTAACATTTATCACCGCTTTCAACAACGCCCACGAGAGCATTTCATTCTCCCACTCGTATTCCGCATCTACCATCAACTTTCTCGATGTATCAGTGAGGATATCGGACAACAAGCTTGTGACCTCAGTGTACAGGAAGCCCACGGACCGACACCAGTACTTGCATTTCAAAAGCAACCACGTCAAACACTGTAAACTCGGCATACCATACAGTCAGTCTCTGCGTTTCAGAAGGATATGCTCTGACCCAGCTGATTTTGCCTCTAACTGTCAACAACTAACTAATGACCTAACACGACAACAATACCCACCGTCTGTCATCAGTGATGCTATTAGGAAGTCTGAGAAACAGGACCGCCGCCACCTGATAACTAACTCAAAATCCAAATCTTTGAATACGACCCCCAACCTTATTCTAACATATGCCGCTTCGTCCTCCAGCGTAAACTGCATACTCAGAAAGCACCACAACATTCTACTTCAAAGCGAAAAGTTGCGAAGTGTTTTCCCTGAGCCTCCCCGCGTCGTGTACCGACGTGCGAGAAACATCAGGGATATTGTAACGTCATCTAAGGTCAACACCCCCAGCTTCACAGGCAGCGGACCCTGCAATAAGCCTAGGTGCAAACTATGCCCCATGATGACTAAAGCCTCTGTCGCCACCAGCACCACGTCTTCATTCTCTTTCCAGATAAGAGGAAACTTTGACTGTGACAGCGCAAACATTGTCTACCTTCTTGAATGCACCATATGCCACGCCCAGTACGTTGGTCAAACTGAGAATCCGTTTAGAATGAGAATCAACAACCACCGAGCACACATAAAGTCCCTACCACACCTTCCCCTATCTAAACATGCAAATAATCTAGGCCACCCTTTCCACGCATTCACAGCCACAGTGCTTCAGTCCAATTTCAAAACGCATTATGATCGTGAAGCCCGTGAATCGTACCTTATTTACAAATTTAACACTGTCTTGAGCGGCATAAATGAAAACACAGGCCGATTGTCTTGCCTGCCCAATCAGGCACCGGAGAAGGCCGATGCAGCGAGCAACTGAGAAACTTTGTTCTGAAAGAGAAACGTTCTTTTTTTTTTTTTTTTGTACATATTGTACTTTGTACTGTGTCAGTGTATTGCTTGTGTGTAGTTGCCATACCACATGTACATAGATTTCACCATAGTACCCCTTGCTTTATATTGTTTTCTTTATTTGTATGATTATTATTTTGTGTCCTTTTGCACTGAACAATTGCTATCAGGTAGATAAAACCGCTTGTCTTTTGTGTGGTGATATTCTGTTTATAGTTTTTTCTGTGTGTCTGTATGCGGGTATGTAAAGAAATATGATCTTGCGTGAATGCTCTTCAAAAAGTTCATGTGGCACTGTATATCTCCTTTTTTCTATGTGTTTTTTGCCTTATGTCCATTTATTTTCAGTATTTATTTGATCAAGCTTGAATGAGCGTTACTTTGCATTGTATTGTCCTTGCATTGCATGACCTCGTGGACGCCTCGTGGCCGGCTGCCACGTTTTTCGCAAGAAAACGTTTCCGCGATTTCACGCCATGTGAAACCACGTGTCGCTTAATCTTTTCTTCGAACCTCTTTCATCCCCGCCTGGTCGCTTGGTCTTTTCTTCGAACCTCTCTCATCCCCGCACCCCCCTCCCTCTGCGGTTTCCGCGTCCCTCCCGCTAATCCCAATCCCCCTCTTCCTTCCCTCGTTTTCTTTTTTCTTTTTATTAACGCTGGCACTAGGCATCCGTAATTACCTCTGGGCTCTCCCACCCTTTTCTCCTCACCAGTCAATTCCCTCTGGTTCTTTGCATATTTTCTGTATTTTTGAAACTCTCACACCCTGCAGATTGCCCTACCTGGCACCTGCCGCCAGAAACAGGTCAACAAACGAGCTAAAACGAGCCCCTCCTTAGTTCTCACCTTCTTGCTTTCCCGTGGTGACTTCAGTACCTTGCAATGCTTTCCTCTCATCCTATAGCTTCGCCTGCCTTCATTAGGCCCCTTTCCCCTCTGTTCCCCGGCAGCACTCCAACAGCCATCTATCCCCCCCCCCCTTTTTTTTTTTTTTTTCCCACGTTCTGCGGCTTCTTTGTGTTGTGTAGAGCCTACGTTTTTTCTTGCCCCGCCCACAACTGAAATGTATTTAAACCCAACTGATCTGCACTATTTGTATCTTTGAAAAAGACCGGCCCCCGGTCGAAACGTTAGAATAAATGTTGTTATGTTTTTCAGTTTGACTTCTCTATCGTACAGCTAACCTCATAGCCAGGAACCTTTTCTCTTAACTATATATATATATATATATATATATATATATATATATATATATATATATATATATATATATGTCTATATATATATATACAAATATATTTTTCTCAATGAAATCCTGTTAGGGATTTTGATAATGCATCAAAGAAGAAGAAGGTTCCGGGCCGCTTCGGGGCCAAGGGAAGACGATGAGAAAGAAGCCGAAGCTTGCTTGGACTGGCTTGCTGTCGGGCACAAGTTCGCCTTTTAGAATAAACTCTCTCTTTCCACCTGGTACAACCCTCAACGTGTGAGTTCACCGTTACAGAAGTGGTGAGGTGCGGGGTACATGATATCCCAATCGTCAAGGCCTGTTCCCGTCGAAGTATCGCCTGTTCACGAGCGGACCAGCTGTCGCCCACTTGGACTGCCACCGGAGTGCGGCCTCCTACCTGATCGGGCAACCAAGATGACAGGACGCAACGCCGGCGCTGTGAACGTGAACTTGACTGACGCCCCTCTCCAGTACGTAGTGCAACAGTGTACTTTAAAAGTCTTCCACGGCGAGCCTTTCGAAGACGTGGAGGACTGGTTGGACCACTTCGAACGAGTCGCCACGTTCAACGGCTGGGGCAATGACTGTAAACGCCGGCAGGTGTAGTACTCTTTTGAGGAAGGTGCGGGAACGTGGTTTCAGAACCATGAATCTACATTTTCGTCATGGGAGGAGTTTCGTCAGCGCTTACTAGCGACTTTCCCAGCAGCGACCGCAAGGAAAAGGCTGAAGCTGCCCTTGAAGCGAGAAATGAGCGCCAGAACGAGCGCGTCACCATGTACGCCGAGGATATGACCCGTCTTTTTAGGCGCGCAGATCCTGCAATGACAGAAGACAGGAAGGTCCGGCACCTCAAGCGCGGCGTAAAGCACGACATCTTCGCCGGGCTGATAGGGAGTCCCCCGAGAACGGTTGCCGAATTTGTCAGTGAGGTGCAACAATTGAAAGGGCACTTCACCAAAGGTCCCGGCAGTACAACCACGAGCAAGCCGTCTTGTCCTGTGTAACCGAACAGGCGAGCCCTGGGCTCCGCGAGCTTGTAAGGCAAATTGTCCGCGAGGAGCTCCAGAAACTGCAGCAGGAACCTGTGTCATCGGTTTCGGTGTCCATTGCGGTATTCTGAGGGAGGAGGTAAGGCAAGCTGTACGGGCACCGAAAAGAATCGACGTGTCGTGGCAGGGTGAACCACGACCCTCGTATGCCGCAGCCGCGCAGCAAGCCGCTTACTGCACCCTTCCAACAGTCGCCACTATCGCATCGCAGTCTACCCCGGGGGTAATACGGCGTAGCGCTCCCTACCTGACATAAACAAGCCGCCGGAAGAGTGACCTGTGGCGCACCTCTGACCACAGGCCCCTCTGCTTCCACTGCGGGGAGAAAGGGCACGTCTACCGTACCTGCCATTATCGCCGAGCTGGTCTGCGGGGATTCGCGCCCGATGCGCCACTTCCACGAAACGGACAGCGACCGCCGGAGATCGCGGACTACATCGCCGAACGCCGGAGCATGTATCCACCAGACTACATCACCGAATGCCGGAACACCTTTCCACCTGACTACATCGCCGAACGCCGGAACACGCTTTCGCCACAACGCGTTCAATCCCGGTCGCCGTCCCCTGCCCGACGTAGGTCCTCTAGTCCACGGTTCTCCTCTGGTACTGCCGACCGACTTTCCGGAAGCCCTGAACGCCGGGGAAACTGAAACCGGCGACTTCCGGAGGTGAGGCCGCTGAAGTCAATGACCGCCAAGATCCTCCATTGCAAGAACGACGACGAGACGACGAACAGCCGAAACCTAAATGTAGTCCTAAACCTATTACCGGCGATGTACTCGTGGATATCGACGGCCATGCGACGACAGCTTTAGCTGATACCGGTGCGGACTATTCGGTCATAAGCGAAACTCTGGTGTCTGCGCTAAAGAAAGTGGTCCCCCCCTGGACTGGCCTGCAAGTTCGTATAGCTGGGAACCACCTAATAAGCCCTGTCGGTAGGTGCACAGCGGGGATAAAAATACGCGGCTTCACAAACGTTACCAGCTTCATTGTGCTCCCGGAGTGCTCACGAGACTTAATTCTCGGCATGAATTTTCTGCGAACAAACGGGGCTGTTATTGATCTGCCGAACTCCAGAATTACCTTTTCGACAAAAAGAGCCATAGCGAGCCACATTGAAGACAAGCGCAGTGGGGCGTTACGCGTTGTTGACGACGATGTCACTCTGCCCGCCCGTGCTACCTTGTTTGTAATGTCAAAAGCGACGCATTCGAGGACTGTGAAGGCGTCGCTGAAGGCAACATTCGTTTGCTTCTGGAGAAAGGCATATGTGTTGCAAGGGCATTCGTCAGCCTGCAGAATGGAAGCATGCCAGTCCTGGTCACTAATTTCTCCAATGAGCGTCGAGATCTAACGAAAGGTACCACTATAGCGTTCATCGAGGAAGTCGCCGATGTCACGCCCGTAGGCGCGTCGAACACAGCATCAATTGGTGCACTCACAGCTGACCTGGGCATACCTGTGAAAATTAACCAAGACCTTTCGACAGCTCAAGTGGAAGCCTTAGAACATCTGGTACAGGACTTCTCCGACTGCTTCGGGACGTCCTCCAAGGTGCGCCAGACTCCCATCATGAAGCATCGCATCGTAACCGATGAAACCTTCAGACCTATGCACCAGCAGCCCTACAGGGTGTCGCCCAAAGAGAAGGAGGCCATCAAGACCCAGGTCGAAGAGATGCTCCACGACGATGTTATTCAACCGTCTAAGAGTGCATGGGCCTCACCTGTAGTGCTTGTGAGGAAACAGGACAACATGCTTCGCTTCTGCGTCGACTACCGCAAATTGAACAGTGTCATTAAACGCGATGTTTACCCACTTCCACGAATTGACGATAGGTTGGACCGTTTACGCGACGCTAAATTCTTCTCGTCCCTAGATCTAAAATCTGGCTATTGGCAGATCGAGGTTGATGAGAGACCGTGAGAAAACAGCTTTCGTAATTCCCGACGGCCTCTACGAATATAAAGTCCTCCCATTCGGCCTCTGTTCTGCCCCGGCAACGTTCCAACGAATGATGGATACCGTGCTCGCAGGACTGAAGTGGCAAACATGTCTCGTTTACCTAGACGACGTGGTAGTGTTTTCTAGCTCGTTTGAAGAACAGTTGACACGGTTAAAAAGCGTTCTGGAAGCGATCCGGTCTGCACAATTAACTATCAAGCCTGAAAAATGCCACCTTGAATTCCAGGAGCTAAAATTCCTTGGACACGTTGTGAGTGTTCAAGGAGTGCACCCGGATCCTGAAAAAACAACTGCTGTGAGCTCCTTCCCTATACCAACTGACAAGGAGGCTGTCCGGTGCTTCTTGGGCCTTTGTGCTTATTATAAGCGCTTTGTGGAAGGGTTCGTTGGGATGGCCGAACCACTAACTCGCCTTACGAAATGTGACGTACCCTTTGTCTGGACTCAGGAACAGCAAGCAGCGTTCGATGAACTGCGTAGACACGTGCAAACCGCCCCAGTCTTGTCGCACTTCAACGAGACTAGTGACACGGAAATCCGGAGTGACGCCAGTAACGTTGGAATTGGTGCTATCCTGGTACAGTGGCAGCAGGGTACAGAGAAGGTTATAGCCTACGCAAGCCGCACGCTATCCAAAGCTGAAAGCAACTATTCAGCAACAGAAAAAGAATGCCTGGCGGTGATATGGGCTATAAATAAATTCCGAGCGTACCTTTACGGCAGGCCCTTCAAAGCCGTTAGCGACCACCATGCCTTGTGCTGGCTTGCTAACCTGAAGGACCCGTCCGGTAGACTCGCTCGATGGAGCTTGCGGCTACAGGAATACGACGTGACGGTTGTATACAAGTCGGGAAACAAGCATACGGATGCCGATTGTTTATCCCGAGGACCAATTCCAACCGACGCGCTTGGAATGGAAGAGGATTTCCTATTCGTAGGGGTCGTCCATGCAGCCGACATGGCCCATTACCAGCAGCAGGACGCGGATCTCAAGCTGCTCATCGAACACCTTCGCGGTGAAAACACCGCAGTACCACGATTATTTCTGCTATCTTAGCCTTCATATATCCTGCGGGACAACGTGCTATACAAACAAAGCTACGACACCCATGAAAAATTTCTTCTGGTTGTGCCATCTGCTCTTCGAGGAGAAATTTTGCAAGCCTACCATGACGAGCCTTCCGCCGGACATTTGGGGGTTAATCGCACATTCGCACGGATCCATGCAAGGTACTACTGGCCAAACCTGCTTCAGTCGGTATGCCAGTATGTGAGGACTTGCCGTGATTGCCAGCGCCGGAAGAAACCTCCCGTTAGGCCGGCAGGACTCCTTTACCCACTTGATCCTCCCGATGCACCGTTCCGGCAGGTTGGGATGAATTTACTTATGCCTTTCCCACTATCGGCTTCGGGTAACAAGTGGATCATTGTTGCCACTGAATACCTGTCGCGTAATGCCGAGACCAAGGCCCTTCCCAACGGCACCGGCTCGGAAGTCGCGAAATTCTCTCTTGAAGGCATTGTTCTGCGTCATGGAGCACCTACGAGTGTTATCACCGACAGGGGCACTGCCTTTAAAGCGGCCTTCCGGCAGAATATCTTAAGGTTAACACACAGCACTCATCAAAAATGCACCAGCTACCACCCCCAAACCAATGGCCTCACAGAACGACTTAACAGAACATTAGCGGACATGCTCTCCATGTACGTCCATCTGGAGCACAAGAACTGGAACGAAATTCTACCGTATGCTACATTCGCCAAACATACCGCCGTACAAGAAACCACTCGTAGTACACCATGTGAACTTGTTTACGGGCGCTCTGTGATGACAACCCTAGATGCAATGTTGCCGGTTGCACATGACGACACAACCAGCCCGGATGTGGAAGCATTTACGCAACGGGCTGAAGAAGCACGCCAGCTCGCACGTCTACGCATTCGAAGGCAACAAGTAGTCGACTCTGAAAGATACAATAAGGGCCGCCGTCACGTCGGGTATCGACCCGGTGACGTCGTGTGGGTCTGGACACCGATCCGCCGCCGAGGACTTTCAGAGAAGCTGCTTCGCAGATACTTCGGACCGTATCGTGTTATTCGCCGTCTGTCAGACGTTAATTAAGAAGTTTTACCCGAAGGCACCACAGCACGTTCTTCCCGCCGAAGAACTGCCCCGGAAGTTGTGCATGTGGCGCGCATTAAGCGTTACTACACCCGCACGTGTGACCCCCAAGAATAACGCAGCACTACAGGCCCGACTAGTACGCCGCCGACATCACTGACCGCTTCTCCTTTGTTTTGCTGTTGTCAACTCGCAATGGCATCGGGTCGATGCCAGCTTGGAGGGGGGGGGGGGGCATTGCCACGACTGTAAGGTTGATTCTGTTCTTAGTGAAATCCTGTTAGGGATTTTGATAATGCATCAAAGAAGAAGAAGGTTCCGGGCCTCTTGGGGGCCAAAGGAAGAAGACGAGAAAGAAGCCGAAGCTTACTTGAACTGGCTTGCTGTCGGGCACAAGTTCTCCTTTTAGAATAAACTCTCTCTTTCCACCTGGTACAACCCTCAACGTGTGAGTTCATCGTTACAATATATATATATATATATATTTATATATATATATTTATATATATATATATATATATATATATATATATATATATATATATATATATATATATATATATAACACAGAAATAAGGGTTGGCAGTTGAGAAAACCTCGGAAAGCAAAGGGGAGGATGTGGTAGATCATTGAAACAGATTAAGAATTTGGAAAGAAAGAAAGAAAGTGAAGAAAAAAAAATCCCACCTGGCGGGCATTTTTTCTTCACTTTCTTTCTTTCTTTCCAAATTCTTAATCTGTTTCAATGATCTACCACATCCTCCCCTTTGCTTTCCGAGGTTTTCTCGACTGCCAACCCTTATTTCTGTGGTATTTTCAACGAGCCCCTCATTTCCTATTCTGATTCGCTATATATATATATATATATATATATATATATATATATATATATAAAAGTATATATCTTTATATTTATACGTATATATATATGTAAATATAAATATAGTTGAGAAAATGGACTCACGATTAAAAACTTAAACACAGTAGTTTACTGACGTTTCGAATGGAGGACCAGTCTTCATCTGAGTAACACACAACCTAGAAGCAGGCAAGCTTATATAGGTGTAGAATGTGTGCTCAGGGCACCCTCGTTAAGAACATTGGTGGGTTCGCGCGAGGGACCAGGGAAAGGGAGGGCACAATACAAGCGAGTACAAACTTTCGTACCGTTGTGCTCCCCACAAACTCTCCACTGCAGCGAAAAGAAAGAAAGGAGATGCGGTACCGCGGACGACAAACTATGTTTTTTAAAAACCAAAGCAGCATACAACTTCATTCTATTAAAAAGACAAAGTGGGGAGCTGGTGAAAACAGACAGTTCAGGTATGAATTACACGAATAAAAAAACCATGCAGGGAACGTCTCGCCACACGACATGCAAAGTACTAGAACAATATATAAAGGACGGAGCCGCCAGTGACATATTCATTTCCGGAAATACCAATGACCAGTGGCGTGGGGAATGTCAGGGCAGGTCACAAGTTCAGAGAAGTCAAAGAAGAGCGCCCGTGCCAGCAACGCGACCAATTATAAGAAAATGTAGCTTGATCGGAAGTAGGTAGGAAGTAGCTAGGTGGGTCCTGCGTGGAAGTTACTAATAAATCGGTAATCAGTAAGGGTCAAGAAGTTTCCGTGAATATGATCAAATGATGTAATAGCAGAATGGAGGCATGGAAACATGTGAGTATTGAATGAGAAATTTTAAACTTAACTAAACTAAGAACCGGAGGGGTGGGGGAACCACGCGCAGTGCAAATGGTGAATGACCACGCGAACGGTGCGTTCGCATTAAGAAATTGACGCCTTAAAAAGTGACTGCCAACTGCAGCACACGCCCCAACTTCTCCACTGATGTGGGAGGCGGGACGGTACGTGTTTTGAGAAAGCATTTAGTATTCCGCTAAAAAAAGAGACAAACAAGGAGAAAAGGGGTTGTATGTTATTAGGATGAAGACTGTGCCTCTAGTCGGAGCGTCAGTACACCCCTGTTTTTTGTTAACACGAAAGTGTTTTATGCCCGGCTACACATAGATTTTGGTGACCTGGTGTCCGCCACAAAAGCGACGTCGCCAGAAAAAGTGCCATAGACTCGGCGGGGCCGGGTTCAATCCCACAACTGTATAGCCAAACGCGAGGTACGTGGTGCTCTTCCAACCCCGCTGCGAACCGAGCCGTGAGCGTATGTTACGAACGCTCTTTAAGTCTTTACCTACGGCTCCTTCTATGGCGCGTGGAGGCGCGCACGCATCGAGGCACACTAGCTCATTCATATGGTGCGACGGTCTAGAAGAGGCGATGCGAAGACGCGCATCATTACGCTAATTAGCGCCGCCAATTGGTGCCTTGAGGATGGCCTCTTTGGATGGAACACTCCCTTTGGATGGAACACACCTTGAGGATGCAACACTCCCTTGTTTTTTCTTGCTTCCGTGTCGGTGTCACTTCGCCAGGCGGGGTCAGCCTCGGGAACCCTTCGCATCGGAAGGAAATTCCTTTAACATTCAGCTGCTCCTCAGAAAGAAACTTTCACTTTCGAGTTTGGCCAATTCCTATGAAAGAGGGATCAGCAACATTTTTTTTATTCTTGAGTCAACCATTTTCTCAACTATACCTCCTGGCTCCTGGGAAAAGTTCTTGTACTGCATATATGTATATATGTATGTATATATATATATGTATATATATATATATATATATATATATATATATATATATATATATATATATATATATATATATATATATATATATATATATATATATATATATATATATATATATATATATATATACAGAAAGAAATGCGGGCAGTCTACAACGCCAAAGAAGGCATAGGGGAATGGTTGGACTATATTTTTTTACCGTTAGTGAAATTCTATTTTTTTTTTCATATTAATTGAAGCGAGAAAGAAAGAAAGAAAGAAAAACACGCGCCCAGAGTGGGGACCGAACCCACGCCTTTCGATTAGATCTCGAATGCCTTACCAATTCGGCATCGAATGCCTTACCAATTCGGTAAGGCATTCGAGATCTAATCGAAAGGCGTGGGTTCGGTCCCAACTCTGGGCGCGTGTTTTTCTTTCTTTCTTTCTTTCTCGCTTCAATTAATATGAAAAAAAAATAGAATTTCACTAACGGTAAAAAAATATAGTCCAACCATTCCCCTATGCCTTCTTTGGCGTTGTAGACTGCCCGCATTTCTTTCTGTATTTCCTAACGAGCCCCTCATTTCCTAACCATATATATATATATATATATATATATATATATATATATATATATATATATATATATATATATATATATATATATAGAGAGAGAGAGAGAGAGAGAGAGACAAATTTATTGCTATATCCTGAATTATACTTCTGAGGTGGTAAGCTACCCGTGGATCGGTCGGATCTTTATCTCATGTTATGGGCATGTCGCGCATGACAGAATCAAAATTGTCAAGCAAATGGTAGGGGCAACTCGTTTACTTTAGCGAAAATGGTGCAATTGGAAACCGCTTTGCTCAGCCCCGACCCGGAATTGCAACTCTGGGACGTAGGGATGGCCGAGACTTGTGCCTTACGTCTGAGAAAAAGTAGAGGAAGCCGAGTAGAACGCATAGCCTCCTCTGTCGTCCCTTCCTTTTTTAATAAAATCACTGGCAAAGTAAAAGTTTCTACAACCACCGCCATAACGAGGATGCGGGCCTCGGCCGGCGAGCTTTTTTTGCTTGCAGAGGCAGCTGCTGATGGCTTTACCCGACACCTCTATCGAGGTGAACGAGACACGAACGGGACCCTGCAAAACTTCACTCTGTTCAAGTTACTCTTGAACAGAGTAAGTTGCAAATCACCGCCGATGTCGATGAAACAGTCTGATCAACTGACAGCGTACGTACTTCAGTACTGAATACCTCCAACTAGACGTGCCGCATACAGTAGCGTTCAGCTTTTGTTATCTCAGTTGTTGTGATGGTACTGCTTGCTGATGGCCCTCGCCGCTAGGTATTTTGCAGAAAACGTAGGATCGAGGCCGCGAACCGCAAACGGCGCCTGAGTGTGGCCCAATTTTCTATGGTCAATAGCTGTTCCTGCTTCGTGACATCGTATGGGCAAACCAAAGCTTCCTGTGACACTACGTGATCATTCGGGTCAACATCATAAATGTGCATGTGAGAGAACTCCGGTTTTCAGCCAAGGAGCCACAAAATGTCGTGCCACCACTGGTTTGAGTGCAGAAGACCTTTTGCCGATATACCTGGAGTGACTAAATCTGCCCAGTTGTTTGTCCCGCTGCAATGGTTCCAGTCTGTAGGAGCATTTGGTCGTCGTATTTTGGCGACGCGGTGCTCTACGAACGATTCACGCTTTGTGGCAGCACTCGTAATCCAGTGCAGTGCGACAGGAGAGTCCTTCCACATGCTGACAGGGGAGTTTTACAGAATTGCAATTGTTTTGTCATAATGTACGAGTTATGCTCCAATCACGCGGGCAAATGGCTTTAGCCGAAGCAGGGAGATGGGCCTGAAAGGGGCGACTCGGGTCTTGCCAATTAACAATCTGGTGTCACATAGCTCAATGGCATGAGCTATCGGACGTCAAACGCCATAAGCTCGCGCGCTTGCATCGAAAAAAAGCGCGGATATCGATTGAACCTTCAACCCCGAACGAGTGCGGGAACAAGAACCGTGGAACCTGGACCTCTTTCTACTCTGTTAATTTGGTGCACCAACTGTTTCATAGCGCTTGTTCGTCATCTGGAAGGCGTTCATACCATGTGCAGCTCGTTTTCAGAGGTCCTGGAACACTAGCTTGGCCGTTATAGTGAAGGGGGCCAGGTATTCCAAGGGACCATACATTCTCGCAAACGCCTGCAGCACGGTGTGCTTTGTTGGTGGATTGGCTGCCGCATACTCGGAAGCGTATTTCATCGACAGGTAAATGAAGTCTCCAGCACCTCCCACTATACTCCCAACACTTCATCCTGATGACGTCACCCGCTTAATTTTTTATTGCTACATGGTCCCACACAAACTGATGTTCGAGCTTCACTGAGTTTGATGCCCATTTTTGTAACTCCAATCCTGCCTCGAAGAATAATTTGGGAGCTTTCTGGTACACTTGAATTGCCTCTTCGACGCTAGGTACACCAATTTTTAGGTCACCACGTAGAATTCCTTTTCTAGCAGCGTTACTGTTTCCGAGTACTGCTCCTGACAGGCCTGGACATGTTGGCTAATCGTTGCAGTCAGCAGGAAGCGGCTGAATAACGCTCCAAACGGCACGCGCGTCAACCTGCAAGTGACAATGGGGGGCGCCGGGTTGTCTCGCGCAGGCAGTCATTCCACCCAGAGGAATCTCAACGCGTCGCGATCGTCTGGTCGAAAAAGCAACTGCAGGTGCGCCTTTAATATATCTGCAACGATGACAACAGGGTGACAGCGGAAAGTCACGAGCAGCTGAACGACTTCGACCTCAAGCTTCATGCCCTTTCAAAGTACGTCATTTAGGCATTGCAGGCCCGCTGTATGCAAAGAAGCGTCGAACACTACTCGGAACTTTGTTGTCCCTGCGTCCTTTCGGATGACGGCATGGTTGGGCATGTAATACAAATTGTTGCCTAGACGTTGCTGTTCCGCAACTCGTTCTGCACGGTTACCTTGAAAAAAGGCTCGAATTCCTCTGTCATACTGCTCGAACAACTCAGGTTGTTCCCGGAATTAGTTGAGTTGCGTCCACATACAGGGCTCCGCGAGCTGACGATTGCCTCGGCCATGAGGTACACCAGGAACCTGGATCATAAGTGGCACTTGGTACCGGCATTCGATAAGGGTGATGTTTTGCTTGAATGTTTCCATCCGGCTATCCTGCATCGACCTTTCGTGACTCGGGTCATCAATTCCAATGGCATCCAGCCGCCACATGGCGGACCCGTCAAAGTCCAAATGTCCAGGTGAGGTGCACGACAGAAACATGGCACTGGTTAACGTGCATGCGGGAAAAGCGAGCTTTCCTTGAACGGTTCAGCCTACAACTGTTTCTACGGCTGTGATGTCTGCGTTGAGTCTGTCCACCCTGCCTGGGGCTACCTTCCAGTAACCGTTTGAACCAACCAGTACGCTGATTTCATTACCCTTCCTTGTACTCGGATACAAGACGTCGAGTATATCGAATCGCTTTTCTATATGGTTTTTATAGTCGCGGTCTCGAGTTCCAGACTTGTAAAGGAGTAAATCTTCAGAACTTCTAAAGCTTCCAACATGACCTGCTTTCCAAGAGCTTGTCCGCGTAGCGTCACCAGTACTCGCCGGCACCGTAGAACCTTGGGTGATTTCTCACTACCGAACGTTACTAAGGACAGGTCGTCCCTGCCAACAACCACGCATTTCAGGGCCCTAGCCGCATCCTGGTGAACGAAGGTGCATTGGCTGCCAATATCTAACAGCACTCGCACAACTGGACGTCTCCGTACACCTACTTCCAAGGCTCGGGCCGTCTGGAGCAACAGTGATGCTGTCCTGGAGCCGTCATGACAGAAGGTACGCTTTTATCGGCTTGTACCTGGCATGTTCGTCTGGGCGGGCTGCGTCCAGCCGGATTGAACAAGTCACACAGGATGGTAAGGTGACGCCGATTACAGCTACTGCAAGTGAGTTTAAGGGAAACTCTGCGCTGACGAGCCAGATGGTTGCGTCGGCCGCACCAAACACCACAATGAGCGTTGCGCAATCGCTTCCTCTTCTCGTTCACCGACATTTCAACAGAGGTTTCCGCCACCTTGTGACGATGGGTGTCACTCAAGGAACGCGTCGGTATTATTACGGACTCGGACTTCGCGGGCAATGCCAACGCTCAAGGAGCCGGTGTCTCCGATGGTCCGGGGGGTTCAAATCGCTGTTCTGGACGGACCAACGAGCGGTGGTTGATAGAGGCTGCCCTGCTTGCGCATCCTTGCGAATCTCAATTGGGATGTTCAAGAATTCCAGTAGTTTTTTGACCTGGCAACCTTGTCTTTGACTCATCGCATTTTCTGGTGCAGAACCAGTAGTATACCCTTGGCACAAATCCTTGGCCCTCTGCCGGTACATCAAGTTGTCATCTGGCAGGCATCGCAGGAGCACAGGGTTGAGAACCACGGCACACTGCTCCTGTGGTCTCCCAGGGCTTCCCGGGCGCTGACGTGGAAATGTACCTTGTCGTACAACTCGCGGAGCCTGTCGATATTCGTAGAGCTACGCATCGGTGTCAATGCCGCAGTTGATCGATAATCTCGTTAATGAGTAACTCCTAATGGCCAAAGAGTTGAACGAGGGCGCTAACCGCAACGTCGTAGTTTGCTTCCGAGAGTCGGATACCCTCGATGTCTCGCCTAGCGTCGCCCATCAAGTACGTGAGGTGTTACTTGAATTTTTCTCGATTTTTGTCAGCTCGACGTTGTAATGAATGGTCACGCTGTAGTGATGCCCAAAAGATTGCCACCTTTGGTGGAATTCCTAAAAGTGCTGGAATCTGAACTTCCAGAAGAGCGCCTGTCCGATGCCGTGACGCAGGCGCCATGCGCGATGACGTACCCGTTGGAGCAGGGGCTGAAGCAGCTGCTGTCCCGCTTTCGCTGGCTACGCGAGATCTCGCCTGGGTATTTCTGAGAAGCAACCGTGCCCGAGAGACGGCGTACAAAAAACTTGCGGTTGTAGCCTGGCGCTCTCTCGAGCTCTGGGTCCAGAGCGTCATCATCAGTTGCCTCGTTGATCTTCCCGTTGAGCGCCATGAGCTCAGCGTCTTGCTGCACGGTGTATTTGACGTGGGAGCTAAGGTTCGCCGCGTCGGGAAAGGGCAGCTGCAGCAGGTCATTCAGTTGGTTAAGAGCTCGCGTGACGCCGCTCCAGACACCGCCACTAGTCTTTCGAAGGCGGTCGATCGACGAAGCCATGGGGGTGATGTTCCGAAGGGCGATTTCCCGGGTGGATCGGCACCAAAGATATCGCGGAAGCTAGCGCGAGTCAAAGCCCCAGAGCCCCAGACAGAGCGACTCGTGCTTTTTATTTGATTTGATCAAAGACAACTACTGATGATGATCGTAGCGCGTGCTCACGCCCGCTTCGACCCGTGTTCTACAGTATCTACGGTGGCGCGGTCGTGAAAGAAAGAATGAGCATAGTGCGCTTCCGAAAAGTTTAGTCCGTAGAGAGTTTCTGTCAAGTCCCCGCGAGCCAAATGAGTTCGACATCGTGTGGCTTCCATTTCCAGTAACTATGCCTTCGGGTTGGTGGGTCTATGAACGGATATTCTGCTGCCACTAGAAGCAGTGTTGGGGTGAAAAACCGATGAGCTTGTTTTCCCGGTCTTGGCTGCATGCATTACTTGCTGTTTCCGCCTACGTCATTTTTCTTTGTGGCGACCGGATGCACGTGAAACACATTGGACGTATGCTTGTTTTCACAGGACATGATGCGTGTCCTGGGGGCTAACTCAGCTCTGTGCCTTCGCTAGCGGTGGACTGTACGCCCTTTCGCTGAAAGCTGCCGGTGCACATGGGTATTCTCCCCATCCGCAACATTTAGCTTGCGGCGCCTATACCTTCGCAGTGGGCTTGAATAGAGATTTAAACCAGCTTCCTGCTCCGCCATCTTCGCACGTTTCCCCTCGGCAGTTTTTGCTTTGCTAAACTTGCGCACTATTTTTCGGAACCATACATATTATCTCCGGAAAACAATAAAGGTCACGCCATAACAAACATTTCTTTCCGCCTTGGAACAGCGAATTTTTCAAAATGACGTTGGGTTGTATACTTTTCCACATTTCGTCCGTAGTCACCGACCAGCGAATTGTTCGAAATCATCTTGGGTTCTCTACTCTTGCACATTTCTTCCGTGGTTACTTGAGGTGCTGGAAGACCATGTAGTTTCTTCGGTGTTGCATGTGATGGCAGGTTGTGTATGGTCGAGTCGTTCCTTATGTCATTCCGTTGCGCTTGTCCAACCGTGAAAAAAAAAACAGTTCACCTGGATCTGATGCCTTATTTCCAGTGGTAACCTCGTTCAATTTAGTATCTCCTCCACTAGACACAAATTTTTCGGTTGTCAGTGTTGCTGAACCTTTGTAAATTCACACTTGTTTTTGTCGTTACTTGGGTCACTGCTCACTTACTGTGATTCCTGTCTGAAGTATCACTCTTTCTGATGTTTTCTTCCGTATTTTGCCGGTGGTACTTTAGTACTTTTAGGTTCGACCTCAGTAGGAACCAATTAGGTTTTGTCGGGCTTTCTGCGTGTCGACCATTTTATATTCAGCCCTTGCATTTGCCATACAAAGTAATTATTCGAACTTTAACGTATCTTCAACCTCCGCCTCTAATTTCTCGATGTCCAGGGTGTCTTCAACTGCTCCGTTAATTCCTTTGAGTGCGTAACGATATTCAACAAATTATTGAGTTCCTTCAATTCACTTATTCGTGGTCTTTCGGCTGAGAGGAGGTACTCAATCTTGTAGATGACAGACGTGATACCTTGACCTCTGAAGCGCCGCCTTTCAAATAGGGCCACCATAGTCCGGTCCCGCGTTGCACATTCTGTAAGGGCTGGCGACAGGGCTCACAGGGCAGAAGGCGGCGTCATCTCCGCGTCAGAATCGTATCCGCATGGGATCATCATGCCCTGTATCAGGCCTAAGTCTCCGCTTCTGTCATCTTCTTCTTCTTAAGCTGCTCCGATGATCCCCGATTCAGCCTATTTTATCCGCGGCTTCTTCCTGTCTCCCAAGAGCTGAGAGCGCGGCCGAACAGGAACAAAATCCGCTTAGTGCACCTCAACTCTGGAGGTCCCTTGCCCCAGGTTTCGCGGCACTACAAATATGTCGACAAAGGGACGAGCCGCCGAGACTCCTCCGATGCTTCCTTTTTCCCTATTAACTCATGATGATTATGGAGCCCTAACGACGCACAGCTGCTTCTTTTACAACAGATACTCCTGGAAAGGATACCCAATCTTAGAAAATTGTCGGTGGCACCGGGGTGCAATCTTCAGGCATGAGTTCTATTAGGCGGCTAATAAACCGCTGTGTGGCTGAACCTCTTCTTCGGAGTTCGTTCCTTGCGAGTCGCATCAAGCCCCAGCTGCTGCTATGTACAGGGTGTTTTAGGGAAGCTTTAAATATTGTTAACATTCAGAATTTTCATGTATGTTTTTTCTTTCAGGGGCCGTGGCGGACGCAATAAAAACCAGTTTTATTTGCTAATAACGGGAACTATTGATTAGTACTTGCTTAGGACATTTTCAAATATTTCAGATAGGCGTGTGATTGTAATGTAATGATTGTTATGGATTATCAGTCAAACCGATGCCCAACGTTATTTTTGCCAAAGTGTGGGTTAAGTACTTGAGGCATCCTGTCGCACGCTTCGAGAGAATATTGGCCTCAAAGCGCCGGAAAGCCATGCCCCAGTATAGACGGCACAGGTCAAGCGTACGCCGTGCATTGCCGTGGTCGGCCTAGAGCAGAGCTGGGTGAGTGCGCCTCCAGACCGGAGCGCGCGCCTCCGGTCTGAGTTTTACAGTACAGTGATGAGTGCTAAGCGCAGTTTCTGAGTGAATAGAGCATAAAACATTATGCTAAACAACCATGCTATACCCGGCCAATCATACAGTTCGAACATCGCATTAGGCGGCTGTGGAAGCGACTGAATGCTCGCACCAATGACACGGAGTCCAAATATAAGTTCTTTAAGTCCTAAGTAACAGCTAAAATGAGCGATGCTAGAAAGTTTCACGTTAACAGAAGCACGTAAGGTTCTTCTATAAATCCAAGCAACAATCCACTACTGCCCTCCCGTGAACCTTTGTAATAGATGGGCACTGCGGCGGTTCTTAAATGCTTCGGAAGCTTTTAATAGCGATATCCAAACTGTATTTAGAGATTTTAACGGCATGACCCCTGACATTCGTGTGACTTTGTTTCAGAAATTGAAATACATTACCCTGTCTTTATACCCCACCATGAAATATCGACACTAATAAAGATTTCCTCCAGCATGGCACACCGAACATGTTCTTGAACCGTTATGCGGCAGGGAATGCTCGTTAATTTATTACTTTTGAGTAAATGGTTAGGCATGTACTGTGCTGGCCCTTTGTGACATGGCCAATGTAATTCTGTGTTTTCGGCACCTCAAAGCATGCTAACCCGACGGCACTCAGCCATACTTCCGCAAATAGCGACCCGGACGTTTCCCACTTCTTACATGATACACTAATTCCGGGGAATACCCGAATGCGGGGAATACCCGAACATGTATCACACACTCTGCGCATGCACCAAGAATCCCGCTCTCTCTCCCATACATCACGTCACCATCGCCAAGTACAAAGAGCGGCTCACCGACTGAACCGCTCAAGGCTAGCGACTGCTGACGGAGCGGGAAGAGTTAGCCCTCAGATCCATACTCAGAGCCCCGAACTGGGGCGACCTTCTTTTAATAAAGTGAGCTCTCCCTTTCGTGTTGAAATTGGGTTATACGCAACTCATTTCCATTTACGGGCATAAAATTCATAACTATATTTTTCAGTACCTCTACGATAATGACGTATTGTCGCGCAGTCTGCATGGTTTCCGCTATTGTTATCTACAAGTAGAGATGTGAAGGGTTAAAAAAAGAAAACATGATTTAAAAAAGCAATTTCTTTTTGTTTTGTTTTTTCAACCAGGATAACTTTTAAAAAGGCTAGACCAGTGCAAATGCGATTGTACGCTGACGACTGCATGCCTCACGCTAATGTAAATAATGCACATGGTAACGGCGTTCTGAACAATGTATTTTCGTTTTTTGTGTTATAGCACCACTTTGCAAATGAGTATTTTTCACCAAAAAAACTGGTCAAATGACATTCACCACTGATATACAGCCAATACGTTTCATTTATATCTACTATGGACACTAAAATGACTGTATGATTACATTCAAACATCTTGAAGTAACCTACACTCCAAATCATAAAGTGGTACCATCTCACCAAATAGTTTGCGCTAGGGCAGTTATAAAACTGGGATACATAAAAAAACACTCAAGCACTCTACCTTGGACTGTAAATTAGCCGCCTACAATTCCTTCGTAAGGCAACTTGGTGCGCATCATCGGTATGGTCACCTCACGTAGCACTTGACGTAAATATGCTTGAGCGCATACAGAAAAAGTAATACGGTTAATTTTTGGGTGGGTTTAAGTTCGGGCCCCTCACCTATTATTTAAAACCACCCGGCAACAGATATATTTTACTGGGGCTAGCTTGTTTGGCTGTATTGTGTGTGTATCCCCACCAGGCGAGTTGAGTTGGCGTGAGGGGCGCAAAGAGAAACCGCGGAGGCTTTCATTATTTGCCACGCTGCTGTGTACCCCCGTCAAGCGGGCCAGGAGACGACGCGCACAAACTCGTCGGTCACTCCATTTTAGGTGAAAAACATGTAAGCTTTCGGAGGATTTCCTCACAGAAGAGGTGAAACCTTGCGCCAGGGATAGGAAGAGGTCACCAGACGTTCGGTTTATGATGGTTGCACTGCTCAAAGCTACTGATCGAAGTTACAGTTCGTCGCACGTCTCAACCTGTTGACTCGGCGGCTGAATTGCGTTAATAATTTGGCGACCAGGCTTTGTTAGGCGCTTCACGTTTTAATAAAGAAAAGGAATTCTGGTGGCGCAGAGCACAAGCATAGGCGTGTATGGTATGAGAATATTTTAACACGTGGCGCCCGAGCACTGGTTCCTGTAGTTAGGGCTCCTTTATGTGGTGGCTTTTCATTTCTGTTATATCTGTGTTTTGCGCAATACCTTTCGGTTTCTGCATAAAAGTGAGAGAGGTGGGTCACGTGCATATTTTGAAACACCCTAGCTTTGTGCGTCACGATGGCAAATCAGTGTCCTACGGTGACCTAATCAATGAGTAATCCTCCCTCTCAAGTTGGGACGTCCCTGCTTTTGGCGGGGTGTTTGTAAAAGCGAGCCCTTTCATATTTTTTGAAGAACGAGAGGAACAAGAGAGAACGAGACGAACAGAGACAGAGGAGAGAGAGGATAGGTGGAGAGTAGCGAGCTTTGCTCCGCTTCTTGTTTGCAATAACGAGCCTTGAATGTTTTAGATACGTAATGTGAATAAAGTGTACCTATTGTAAGTTTTGAGTTTGCTTGGAGTATACCGTCGTCAGCTATGTGCCGTCGGCCAATGAGCCAGCGACTTGTCGTTTCATCAGATCATCGATCATCGACTTTGGCGACGGATCCACGTTCACGTTTAACTGGTGCCGTGATCAGGATCGTTTTGCGTAGCTTCCGGCGGACGACGGGGACGCTACGTCAAGGCTGGGCCGACCTCTTCGTGAGAGGCTCCAGGGAGGAGACGCTCCAAGCTGCAGCGGCGACACCGAGCCAGACTCTGTGGTGACATCTTGGTGGGAAACCCCGGGGAGCAGAAGCTCCAGGCTGCAGCGGCGAGTAAGACCTCTATCGACAATGCAAGAGAGATGCATTCTCTAAATCAACAACCGTCGTCATCGGTGACGAGAGTTCGAGAAACCGTTCCGCAGTTCGGAAGCTGGGGTGACAAGTTGGCCAGTGGCTCCAGGGAGCAGACACTCCACACCACCGCGGTGACTTCGGAACCGGATGATCTGCCTTCGCTGAGATAGTGCCCGGATTCAGCGGAGAGAGCTGCGCAGCGTACCCAGAACCGGCCGCATAGCAACACCACGGCTGGCCGTACCCGGAGTGAGAACAGGTGGGCCCTGATTTGTTTTTTCGGGGTTCACTATGGCCACCGTGGTAGCGGGATGTCGGGCCACCGACCGGAGGTTAGTGCCACTGTGCTAGAAATTGAGGAGCTGGGGGCGGCGTTAGCTCTCAAAAATGCTCAGCAGGGATTAGATAAAGCAAGGCAAACGGGTCGACAGGGTGCGGATAGCCCGTCGGAATGGACGAAGGAGGAACTTAGCATTAAACTATCACTAGAAAGAGCCAACTTCGCCTTTGAGAAGGCGAAGTTTCGAACGGCAAACCCTCTAGGAGAGAATGACCGAAGTCCTGTAGGAGTCTTCTCTGTTGTTGTTCCTTCATGGGCATTTAGAGCGCGTGTAGATAAGGAGTCTTAGAAGGTGGTTGATGTGGCTGAAGCCAATCCAGCTATTGAGCAGCCCATTCGTGTACCCGCTGATAAGGATGAGATCAAGGAATCTCACGACACAGCTGCCCTGCATTCTGCCATTCCTGCTGTGGAGGGGGATAATGTACATGTATCTGCTGCAGTGGCAGCACAAGTCAGCGTTTTCTGTACCACCACCCCATGCGCCGACACAGGGTCAGTGGCTCCCCACGAGAAGCTTCTCGAAAACGAGCTGGGGCAGAGTTCGAGCGAAGCTCTAGAGTTTCGTACTGTCTCAGAGGAAGCTAAGGTAGTCGAACGGGTCGTCCAAATGCAAGGCCGTGTTGCACCTAATTTTTGAGGTTGCCAGTTGGAATCATGAGTGCGCAAGCGGACTGCGGTGTCTTCTCGGAGGTCAATTGCGACGGGCCGGAGAACGCGGAAGGCGGCGCAGGTACGACAACTTCGTGCGTGTTGCTGGAGGGTTGTATGTTCCTTTTCTCCCGGGTGCACAGGACACCGCGAGCTACACCAGGGTTTAATTAAAATTAGCTCGTGGTGCATGAAACGGAATCAGCTTCCGTGTGACGGTCGCTGCGTGCGGCCGTGGAAAAGAGTGTTTGCACAGACTAGTATGCAGCGCTAGATTGGATTGTCAGTGTTCTTTTCGTACACTAGTTGTTAGCATGCTTTGCGTTGTGTGTAGGATCGCTCAGGCAAGGATTAATATTAATTTTACCTGCAGTGTCGTTCTCCCTCTAGATAGCTTAGTGGGGATGTGTTGGTTGCGTTTAGCTGTCGTAAGGCGTGTGATATGCGAGTAGCTCGGTGGTTTTAACGCTGTGTTCTTGAGAAGTATAGCTCCGGTTACTGCATTGTTGATAGCTTACCTTCGGTTAGAAGGACAAGTGGTTCCCGTTATTTGTGCTCGTTGGCACGTTGTCATGCTGGGCCATGGAAAGTACAGGCGGGGCCCATCCATGTAGTACTTGTGCATAAGACAGTGAATGCTTGCTCTGTGATCCGCAATGTACTTGGAGTATGCTGCAAGACCACCACGTGTGAACTACCGTACGGATGAACACTCTTGAGTTTTGTTGTGTATTCTGAAGGAACACTCGTCCGCGAGTGTGCAGAGAGACGATGCGAACTTTCTTTAACATGCTATTGCTACATAGGTAGCCGTATTTTTTGCTTTTTGCACTGTTTTAGTGTCTTTTTCTCTTGTTAGAGTGAAAGATTTATCCCGCATGCGTTTGTACGTGCATGGCGGTTTGTAATATCAGCTGAGTTGTATTTTTCAGTGTTTACACCTTTCGTGTGGTTGGTAGCCTTTGAGTGTCAAGGGTAGTGTTTTCCGCGTGGGCCGGGTATGAGCGAGGTCGCTTTTGTGTGTTAAGGTGCTTAAAGTTGTCGCCTTTTTGGAGGCCAGTGGGTTGTTTGTTGAATTTTTTGGTAATGAATGCTCTCTGGGGCAGTTTGAACTTTACATTCTGTGTGGGTGAGCGTTCTCGTTTAGGCTTTGAGTTTGCGGATGGCACACCTTCTTACATACGTCTAATGAGAAGTGTTGTTACAGTTTGTTTTCTTTGTTACAAGTGTCTTTTGGGACAATCAGGACTTGACGCTTGGTTGCTGCGTAGCGTTGAAGCTACAGTGCATATAAGAATGTCGCATGCTGTGCATTATGTAGCGGTTCCTACGAGTTGGTTCTATGTTGGGGTTTTAGAACCCGCAGTCCGAGAGTTTTGTACGTACAGCTAGTGTACGGACAACATTCTTGGTGGGGAGGTGTTAGGTTTGAGCCCCTCACTTAATAATTAAAACCTCCTGGCAACTAGATATCTTTCACGGGGGTTAGCTTGCGCTTGTGTTTGTTGGTGTTTATATTGTGTTGGTATTGCTGAATTCTGGTTGTTTCCCACTGGCCGAGATGAGTTGTCGTGAGGGGTGCAGGAGGAAACCGCGGAGGCTTTTGTTATTCGTCACGCTTTTGTGTCCACCCGACGAGCACGCTTGGAGACGACGCGACGGTCCCTACATAACAGCTGAAAGCTAAATAAGCTTTCGGGGGAGTATTTGCTTACGACCATCCCCGAAGCGGACGGGAGCTGAAGGGAAGTGAACTGGTTAAAGCTCGCTTAAAAGCTAGGAACAGTTCAACAGACGTTCGGTATATGATAGTTGCACTGCTCAACGCCACTGAGCGAAGTTGCTGTTCGCGACACGTCTGAACATGGCGAAACGGCATCTGTATTGCGTCCATAGTTTGGCGACCAGGCTTTATTAGTCGCTCCACGTGTTATCAATTAAAAATGAATTCTGGCCACGCGGAGCACAGACATAGGGGGGCACGGTACAACAATACTTTAGGACGTTCCGCCCGAGAGCAGATTATAGAACTGAGGCCTGCTTTATGTTTGTATATTTGTATGTTTATATTTCTGTTTATATTTGTATGTTTGTATTTCTGAAATATTTGTGTTTTGCGGGATACCTTTGGGTTTCGGTATGAGAGTGAGAGAGGTCGGCTTTGTTTTTCACGGTGGCCAATCAATAGCGTAGTGTGGGCTGATCACCCAGGAAACCACGTTACGTCGTGCAGATATCCTGGAGACATCAGCGATCGACATTGCAGATGTCAAGACCATTGGGGTTGAAATTACATATTTTCCACGTGGCTACAACTGAAAAACCGTATACAAATCCCACAAAGGATAACAAAGAATTCACCTCTCATGGCACTTTGATACCTGTTTACGGGACGTTACCTTAGTGGTACATCATATGAATATTGTAGTGGTACGAATGGAAGATTTATATAAATGTATGTTCTACTTTATTTTTCGGTCTTTGGCACCAGCATTCGTTTGTTATATTCATGGCTAGTGTACGTTAGTATAATATTGTTGAGGTAAACCTGTATGCACAAAATTTACAATACATCTCTTATATATTTTTTGTGAGTTTGGCCAGCCCCTTTTACAAGGTTGCCTACATGTAGTGGGCATTTATACTTCAAATACATGTCTTGCTAGCTATTCAGCACTGTTTGCTGTTACTTGGCACCTGGTTTTTAAATTATTATGTTTCTATTTTTGAAGTGCTGCATTCTGCATGAAGTCTCGTATGTGAAGTGCCAAGC
Organism: Haemaphysalis longicornis; assembly: GCF_048455015.1. Classification (NCBI taxonomy): domain Eukaryota; kingdom Metazoa; phylum Arthropoda; class Arachnida; order Ixodida; family Ixodidae; genus Haemaphysalis; species Haemaphysalis longicornis. Next base: position 38,484,666 of record NW_027526214.1, on the reverse strand, counting down.
TGACCACACACTCTTGCAGAAGCACACAAAACACATTTCTAAACAAGAAATGTCGCATCGAAAAGAAGTGGCAGTAAGCAGCAGCAAAACAGTCCTTATCAGCACAAGCACCCTTGACACTAAGGCAACCACAGTAGCATCATCGAATAGAACCATACAGCACGGCTGTACGGTCCTACTAAGAATAAACACAGAAACAATTCAAAAATTACAATAAATAAAATGACAGTCTTCCCCACCTAGCTGAAGTAAAGCTGGGTGGTAAGAAATCTTTCAAAGTACACATAAAACACAAAAGAGTTTAGATAAAACTGTTTATAATAAATTTGAAATTATGTAATATGCTTTCGCAACACAACTTTAATTTTTATTTGTATCTGCCCTGGCCCACAGGGTACGCATTGTGTAGGTACAAGAATAGTACAAATATTCATCACCATAAATAAGTCACACACAAAAGAAAGGTTCACAAAAAATAGGAAAAAAAGCAAACGTGTAAACCAAAGGTATAAGCACAAGATAGTTACCCAACTTAAAATATCTCTCATTCAGTGAAATGGCTGGAAAACAACGCAAGAAAAGTGTGTATGAGAAAAAATAAATGAATAGTGCTTACAAAAACAAAGCAAATTTAGGAAACTAAATAGTTCACATCTAGGGAAACGTTTGGGGAACAATAAAACAAAAGCACCTTGGAAGCACGTAAGTAGTGTTGAGTGGTGGTTGTGAGTGCCATACAAATTTAGGCTACTTTACACAAACCAACATTCCGGGAAACGGTTATGAACACTAGAAAATGCGTGTACACAGAAATGATTGTATGGCGGTTACAAGAGCCATAGAAGTTTACGTGGTGAAATGATTCACACCTAGTGAATTGGTCGGACAACAATAAAACAACAGAAAACTTTGAAACACCTTAATGAATTCTGGTTAGGAAAACAATAAAGAGTTACAGTATTTCAATATTTCACACAAAGTGATATGATTTGGTAACAAACTAAAAAAACGGGGAACACGGAAGTGATTCAATATTAGTTACAAACAGATTTACACGTGTACGTGATTCACACCAAGTGATACGTTCAAAGATCAATAACACAAAAAAACACATGGAATGAACGAAATGATTCAATGGTGGTTCAATGGTACATGCCTCCATCATCAGTTATGGTGGGGATTCTTGAACAGTTTGCGTTCTTTATTGTGGTGCCAGAAACTGCCCAAAAAATTGCAGACCGGCATGGTGGCAATGTGAGTAAAAATGTCTTGGTGCAAAGGCTGAAGAAAATTTATACCTCTTCTAGCAATTACAATAAGAAGCCGCAGCTTGTCGACAAAGCTGGTATTGGCGCAGGTTGTGACTAACAATAAAAATCTGGGCGCTATACATAATCTGGTGAAAGAATTTGATGTCTGTAACAACACGAAGATATGTAGTCGCATACATTGCAGGATGTCACTCGCAGGTGGAAAAAAGCATGCTTCTATTTTTCCTATACCAGAACCCCTGCGTCAAGTTGACCGTCAACAGTATTTTGAGCAGGCGCCTTGTGCAGACTGTTGTAGTAGCACCTCCCTTGCAAGCCAGTTTTTCAATCTAGTCATGGTAAAGGAAACCTGTGTTGTTCATACAGCTTTTCAGACTGGTATATAACAGAATGGCCGCCTACCATTGTCCCTGAAAAAGACAGTGTATGAGAGCTGCATCTTACCGGAACTCACCTAAGGAGCACAAACTTCCAAGCTCACTAAAAGGGTCTAACTTAAATTAGGGACTACTTAGCAGGCAATAGAACGCTAGACGATTGGTATAACAATAAAGCACAGAAAGAGAGCGTATTGTATATAATTTAATGTCAGCATTGGCACTACTAAGGCAACCTTAAAACTAACTACGACTGCTAATGTGAGGCACCACTTTTTTTAGGAACTGTATTTTGTGAATGGAGACTATGAAAACGTTTTAGCCCAGGTACAGGTCCCATCTGGACTTGCAAAATATTTTACTGTATCTATCCTAACCGCGTGGTTTATTGAAGTGACAATATATACACGGATTAAGCCATGTTCACAAAATGTGGCATGGAAACGGGCCCAACCCCGGACAGCGTCACTGCCATGGACCTATACACCCTTTATCAGAAGGGCGAGGTGGGCTACTTGGTATATATGCGTAACTAAACCTCCAAAAAGCGCATCGGTGAAAAACTCGTACTGTTGTCCTGCTGGTTGTCCTGTTAGGCCTACATTTTTACTTGAAGTATACGTTGTACAGAGGAAGCATCGAAGTAGTACAAGAAATTTTTACTGCACAATCACATTCAAACATACTTTTTTCTTAATTTAATCTGTATGTCAAATATCCAGTGGCCCCTATGGTCGAATTGCTGAGGTTACAATTCGATTGTAGTCAGTTGTGTATGCAGGCTTTCATTGAACTAAGGTTACTTGGCATATGTTCTTTCAGTGGATTTTGCCTTTACACAACGGCCATGTGATGGTGGTGGCTGCGGTATTGCATAAAACCGAGTAAACCTGCAGCTAAAATTATACATCCCCCCTCACTTTGGCTGCTACTGCAAAGCAAGCTGAATATTTTTGCAATTTAACTTTGCATCAATCCACAGTTAATGAGGCCACATAAGAACACCTAGCGCACAATCTCTACAATGCAGTGCCGGGTCGGGCATGAGGCGGCATTACCTTGCACCAGGAGTTTAATGGTGAAAACAAGTAAAAAAATTTTTGTCTCACCAATCAAGCACAAGCAAAATATAAGGACTTGGTGGAACTTAGGCAACACACATGACTGGCAGACGGAATAATCAGGACACAAAGAAGATGCACGTGAAGTAAAACATGATACACACAATCTGTAATTGGTGCTGGCTGAGTTTTATGGCATACAGCAGGCTCTGTATATTGGATAGATGGGATGACTTGACTGCATAACATGCTATTCGGGGTAGGTCTTACCCAAGTAAAACTTGGCAGTCAGTCTTGTTACGAGTTTGGTGTTGCATTTGCAGTTCAGTGCTACACATAAATGGACACCAACTGTTGCGAACACAAGGTTGCTGTATTCTCAGAACAGTGTGCTCAGAACAGTGTGCTAATTGCATTCTTTTAAGCTGCCTATGCTTAAAGGCTAAAGGACTAAAAGAGAGTCATCATCATCACCAGCCCCTCTACGCCCACTGCAGGGCAAAGGCCTCTCCCATAGATCGTCAATTACCCCTGTGCTGCGCTAACTGCGATCAACGTACCCCCATGAACTTCTTCATCTCATCTGCCCATCTACATTTCCGCCACCGCCTGCAACGCTTGCCTTCTCTAGGGATCTATTCTATTACCCTTAATGATAAACGGTTATCTTGCCTTCCCATTACATGCCCTGCCCACGTCCATTTTATCTAATTTTGGACTAATATGTTGTTAACATGCGTTGCTTCTATTATACACTCCGCTTCCGTGTTGTCGCTTAATGTTATACCTATCATCTTCCGTTCTATTGCGCGCTTACTGGTTGGGCGCTTTCGTTCTATGGAGTGCTTAGTACCATCGCACAAATTTTGTCAAGCTACAGTTTCTGCGCCCAAATCGCTGAAATATATACATTCAGGATGCAAAGATGGAAATGCCTGCCACTCGTGTTCATTACGTCACTGCGGCACATCAGGGTTTCCCCATTCTGGTGAACAATCTCTCCGTCTATCTATTTAGTGACGGTACAAATTGCGCCTTCTTTGCTGCGAACAAAAAAAAAATCCGGAAGACACTTCTAAGGCGTAGTGCGCACGAGTGGGAAGCGAGGCTGCGTAAAAAATACGGCAAAACATCCACACACCTATTCCATTGTGGTCAATCAGCACTGCGGAGCCAGAAGGAGCAACGGATGCAGCTGGCAGTACGCGAGATGATGTTTACGTCCGGTAGTTGCGCCATTCCTATCGGATGTGTACCGGTTTATACGTTTCTTGTCTGAATTAAACTCGCTTACAGTTCAGCGCTTTGTCCTATCGTCTCTTATTATGTCAGCGTTTACGTACGTTGTATATTTATTGAAGATCGCGTCGCCAACAACTGTTCTGCTTGAAGAACGCATCACAAGAGTTTGAACTTACGCTTGATGGTTCGAGAGTAGGTGGAAGTCAAGCGACCGGACGGGGCAAAAAGGAGAGAGTTTTAGAATCACGTACGCAACCACACCCAAACAGTTAGCGAACGCTAGTTCTTTGCGTCGTTCTGACTGCGCATGCGCAGACCGTTAAGTCGCTTCTGCGTTTAGCGGACGGAACGCGCGCCGACGCTCTTTCAGCGAAAAAGCGTGCGTCCGGGTCTTATAGCGTACCATATGCCGGCTGGATATTACAATGCAAAAGAGCTTGGATAAAAATTATTATAATAAGAATATTATATTATTATGAAGTAAAGCCGCTTGAGTTTCCAATATGGCGGCAAGAAGCGCAAGAAGCATCCACGGTTCCGCTTTTCTGGCGACAGTATTTTGTTTCCGATGGACAGAGTTCCGTGCTCCAATGTTTTGTACTAAGGCGAGTGCTTCGCACATCACCTTAGCGCAGCTCTGTATCGTCGTGACATCGCTGACTGTCGAAACGAAGCTTTGTAACCACGCCAGCCACCGAAGCAGTGAGTGTGTGTGTTTTAGGCGCGTTAGCGATGAGATTGCCAATTGCCAATTTTTATTTAGGTTATATATATATATATATATATATATATATATATATATATAAATATATATATATATATATATATATATATATATATATATTTATATATATATATATATATATATATATATATATATATATATATATACAGGAAGATAGGTCAGCAGTCTACAACGCCAAAGGAGGCTTAGGGGTGTGGTTAGGCTCTTTTTTTACTATGGTTAATGAAGGAAACATTTTTTTCTTCTTTCTTTCTTCTGTATATTAAAAAAATGTTTCCTTCATTAACCATAGTAAAAAAAAGAGCCTAACCACACCCCTATGCCTCCTTTGGCGTTGTAGACTGCTGACCTATCTTTCTGTATTTCCTCAACGAGCCCCTCATTTCCTTACTCTATTATTCTGCGAAAGCCTAGCGAGGGTCTCGGTTCTGGCAGCCTTGATGCCTAGGTAGCATAAGAGGGCTTCCCGCCAGTTGCCCGCTGATGACAGGCTGTAGACGTTGGAGTCACGCCCCGGGTGTTGAAAAGAAGGTCCCCTTCTCCCCGTGTAGTCAGAGTGGCGCTGGCTACCACCATCAAGTGTCAGATACACTTCTAGTAAATATAAATAGCCCAGAAAGTCAAGGAGAACACAGTCGCCAAGATAGCCGAATTGGTAAGGCATTCGACATGTAATCGAAAGGCGTGGGTTCGGTCCCCACTCTGGGCGCGTGTTTTTCTTTCTTTCTTTCTTCTGTATATTAAAAAAATGTTTCCTTCATTAACCATAGTAAAAAAAAGAGCCTAACCACACCCCTATGCCTCCTTTGGCGTTGTAGACTGCTGACCTATCTTTCTGTATTTCCTCAACGAGCCCCTATATATATATATATAAGACAGAAAATAGGTTTTGGCAGTCAAGAAACCCTCGTAAAGCAAAGGGAAGGTTACGGTGCGTCATAGAAGCAGATGAATTTTTTGAGTTAGAAAGAAAGTGGTGAAAAAATGCCCGCCGGGTGGGATCTGAACCCACGACCTCCAGAATACCGGTCTGGTGCGATAACAACTACGCTACCGGCGGGGCTCTTTCCCCACCAGTTTCTCAGGTATTTATGTTAAGGTATTTTTTGTTTCCTGCGCTGTGGGGTGGTAGCCAGCGCCACTATGACTACTCTGGGTGAAGGGTACCTTCTCTTTACCCGCGGGCGGTGCCTCGAGTGTCTATGACATGTCGAGAGTGGTCGACCAGCGTTGAACCCTCTTAAGGTACCTCAGGCACCAAGACTGCCAGAACAGACGCCCTCGCTAAGCATAAAGCGAATAAGCAAATTGGAAATGAGGGGCTCAGTTAAATCCGACAGAAAATAAGGTTTGGCAATCAAGAACACTTCGGAAAGCAAAGGTGAGGTTGTGGGGGGTTATACAAGCAGATGATGAATTTTAATGAGAAAGAAAGGGGTAAAAAATGCCTACCGGGTGGGATCTGAACCC